>NW_024113968.1:0-92854 GCF_003073215.2 Triticum urartu
AGCAACTTCAAGCCGAGAGCTTCATCTTCATCAACCCCAACCGATGAGACCGTCAAGATGAGTTCCTTCAAGTGTTTCACTTGCGGAGGCCGAGGCCACAAGTCCTATGAGTGCACCAACAAGCGAACCATGGTCTTCAACGACAATGGCACTTATGACTCCATGAGTGAAGTCGAAATGGAAGCCCTTGAGCAAGTCGCCATGCACCGCCAAGTGAACAATGAAGAAGAACGAGTCTTTTGCGATGAAGACTCAAGTCCCGCACTTGTTGTCTCCAAAGTATTGACCCTCCAACATCACCAAGAAGAAGACCAAATATGCAACATATTCCACACCAAGGCCGGCATCAATGGACGATCCGTCAAGGTCATCATCGATGGAGGAAGTTGTCATAATCTCGCAAGTGAAGAACTTTGCTCCAAGCTCCAATTGCCCAAGGCGAAGCATCCACATCCATACAAAGTGCAATGGCTTAGTGACTCCGGCACCATCCAAGTTGAGCACCGAGTACAAGTCTCCTTCAAAATCGGCGCCTACGAAGACACCTTGGAGTGTGACGTCGTTCCAATGTCCGTTTGTCATCTTCTCGTTGTACGGACATGGCAATTCGATAGAGGAGTCGTCCACAATGGGCGTACAAACCACTATAGCTTCAAGATGAAAGGAAAGGAGTTTGTGCTACGTCCCATGTCTCCAAGTCAAGGGATCGCCGACAAGCAAGCCACCCATCGTGGAGAGAATTGTGAGAGCGCGAGCCACCAAAAAGCGAGTGAGTGCCACAAGCCCAAATTGAGCGCCTCCACGATGAGCGACAAGAACAACTTAGTTCTCTTTGCCACCAAACGTGAGAAGAGGGAAGTGTGTGAGAACCCATCGAGTGTCCTACACTATGTCCTATTGTGAAAGTACAAGGCACCACAAATTAACACCTCTCACAATCTACCGTTGGTGTTATCTTCTTTATTGCAGGAATTCCAAGATGTTTTCCCCGATGAGCTGCCCCCGGGACTACCTCCACTACAAGGCATTGAGCACCGCATCGACCTCATCCCCAGAGCACCGCTTCCGAACAAAGTTCCCTACCGCGTCAACCCTGAAGAAACCAAAGAAATACAAAGGCAAGTAAAGAATATCATAGACCATGGACATGTGCGTGAAAGTTTGAGCCCTTGTGCCGTACCGGTCATTCTTGTGCCAAAACGTGACAGTAGCTTTCGCATGTGCTCCGATTGTAGACCTATCAATGCTATCACCGTTCGCTATAGATATCCCATTCCACGCCTATATGATATGCTAGATGAACTTAGTGGTGCCACTATATTTTCCAAAATTGATCTTAAGAGTGGTTACTATCAAATCCGCATACAAGAAGGTGATGAATGGAAGACCGCATTCAAAACCAAGTTTGGTTTGTATGAGTGGTTAGTCATGCCTATGGGTCTCTCGGAAGCACTAGGCACTTTTATGCGCCTGATGAATCATGTCTTTCACCCTTACATTGGTATATTTGTCGTGGTTTACTTTGATGACATTCTTGTGTTTAGGAAATCTATCAAAGAGCATGTCACCCATGTCCGCACCGTTTTGCAAACTCTTAGAAAAGAGCGCCTCTATGCTAATATGGAGAAATGCCTTTTTGGTGTTGATAAGCTTGTTTTCTTGGGTTTTGTTGTTTCTTCTAAGGGTGTTCATGTTGATGAGTCCAAGATCAATGCTATTAAGACTTGGCCGCAACCAACAAACTTGCATCAAGTGCATAGTTTCCTTGGCCTTGCGGGTTTCTATCATCGCTTTGTGAAGGATTTTAGCACCATTGCTTCGCCTTTGCATTCTTTGAGAAAGAAGAATGCGCCTTTTGTTTGGGGACCATCCCAAGATACCGCATTCAATGAGCTTAAGAATTTGCTTACTCATGCTCCCGTGCTTGCTTTAGCCAACTTCGACAAGCCTTTTGAGATTCATTGCGATTCTAGTGGTAATGGCATAGGAGGTGTGTTAACGCAAGAGAAGCGCCCCATAGCTTACTTTAGTGAGAAACTTTCTGGAGCGCAACTCAACTACCCCATCTATGACAAATACCTATATGCTTTAGTCCGTGTTTTGCATGAATGGGAACATTAGCTTCGTCCCCATGAGTTTATCATTCATACCAAATTGAACAAGTGTCATGCTAAATGGAGTGAATTTATTGAGTCTTTTCCTTATGTCATCAAGTACATCAAGGGTAAAGAAAACATCGTAGCGAATGCTCTTTCCCGCATATGCATTCTTGTCACGCAACTTGAGTTAGATGTCATTGGCTTTGAGCATATCAAAGACTTGTATGAGCATGATGCAACTTTTGCTACTCCTTATGCCAAGTGTTTGTCGTATACATCTTGGGAACGCTATTACATAAAAGATGGCTATCTCATGAGAGCTAACAAACTTTGCATCCCTGAGTCGTCTCTTCGTTTGTTGCTTTTGTAGGAATCTCATGGAGGCGTCTTAATGGGACATTTCGGACGCGACAAGACGTTCGCCACGCTCTCTAATAACTACTTTTGACCCAAGATGTTTCGGGACGTCATTTGCTTCACCAACTGATGTTCTACATGTCGCAAAGCTAAGTCCCAAGCTCAATCTCATGGCCTCTATATGCCTCTCCCAATTCCATACCAACCATGGGAAGACATTAGCATGGACTTTGTACTTGGTTTGCCTAGGACTCGTAATGGGAAAGATTCCATATTTGTCGTTGTGGACCATTTCTAAAAAATGGCACATTTTATTCCTTGCAACAAGATAGACGATGCTTCACATGTTGCTAATCTCTTTTGTAGGGAAATATTGCGTCTACATGGTGTGCCAAAGACTATCGTCTCGGACCGCGACGTCAAGTTCTTGAGTTACTTTTGGAAGACCTGATGCGCCAAGCTCGGAATCAAGCTACTATTCTCCACGGCATATCATCCACAAAACGACGGCCAAACGGAGTTGACAAACCGTACGCTCTCCACCCTTCTTCGCGTGCTAATCAAGAAGAACATCAAGGAGTGGGAAGAGTGCCTACCCATCGCCGAGTACGCCTACAACCGCGCAAGACATTCGACTACCGGCAAGTCCCCCTTCGAGGTTGTCTACGGCTTCAACCCGTTGTCCCCATTGGACATTCTACCTCTACCACTACACGAGCGCATAAACATGGACGCGAGTGACCGAGTCAACCACCTCAAGAAGATGCATGAAGATACAAGGAACACCATTGAGCTCCAAGTACAACGACTCGCGACCAAGCTCAACGTCAGCAAGAATCACATGATATTCAACATTGGAGATCTTGTGTGGCTACACCTTCACAAGGAACGCTTCCCCAATGAACTCAAGTCCTAGCTTCTACCACGAGCCGATGGACCATTCAAGGTGCTTGCCCGCTACAACAACAACGCATACAAGATCGACATCCCACGTGACAAGTACTCCATGAGCGACATCTTCAACGTCAAAGATCTCTCCCTGTACCATGGTGATGAGGATTTCGATCCGAGGTTGGATCTTTCCCAAGGGAGGGTAGATGATGCAGAGCATCCCAAGGTCATCCCCATGGACCTACCATCGTCGCATCAAGTGCCTAGTGGACCCATTACTCGATCATGTGCAAGAGCTCTTGAGACCGAGGTGACATCTCTCCTCTCAAAATTCCACTTCGATGACCATGACACATGGCTACTACCTCAAACGGAGCCATTGTCCATACTCAGGTATCAAGGAGTTAGCCATGGATACGCCAAGGAGCGAGGAGAATCCGAAGAGGAAGATGGACGTGAAGATGGAGAAGAAAAAGGGCTAAGTCAGCAGAAGCCCGGACAATCCGGACCGCCGTCCGGACTATCCGGACCCCGACCTGAATGCTCCAGATAATGTGCCCAGTGACACCCGAGACGGCATCTTGGAGATGGGTCATCCGGACCCAGGCCCGGATCATCCGGCCACGCCCGGACGTCCGGACCATGTCCCGGACATCCGGCCCTGCCGCAGCTGCTACGACCCAGCCGGATCATCTGGAAGCCGACCCGGATCATCCGGACCCCCGAAGCCCGGATCATCCGGACCCCCGAAGCCCAGATCATCCGGACCAACTCCCGGATCATCCGGCCACCGCCTGTGTGCGTAACTTGGGCCGAGGCCCGTGTACCCGTTTCGTCCCCCCACTTACCCTTTCACCCCTTGGGCCATAAATAGACCTTCTACTCCTCATTTTTAGGGTTAGAAAATGTTTGGCTCATGTCTGTGAGAGATCTTTCCTCATCCACTTGGTTGTCTTCTCTATGAAGATTCGAGCCTCCATCGGAGAAGATCCCCCAAGAGGATTCAAGACCCCTTTTAGGGAAGAACTCAAGACCTCCTCACGGAGAAGACCGGCTACCCTTGTATCATCCCTAGTTGTCCGTGGATCGTGTATATTTCCTTATGTACTCGAGGATCTAGCCCATGTGTGACTTATTCGTGTCCGTTTAGTGATTCCTCTCGTGTTTCTTATTGTGTTTTCTCTCCGTTCTTCCCCGTGTTCTTCATGATTTCCGTGGGATCCGCTCCTTTCGTGAAAGATCGGGCGATTAGGGTCTCTACCCTACATCACAACCTCCACTTTGGCCTTAGAGCCGGAGCGCGTCGCCAGGTCCGAAGACAGGATTTCTAAACCCGCCGGACTATCTGTGGCCACTAAGCCCAGTACGGGAGAGCCGGTGGAAGCAGTGTCGCTGGCAACCATCACAAAAGCCGGACTCTTCCCTGGACACTGGCTCCGAACTCTCGGAGTCAACATTGTGTGAGCTAGTCCAAGGAATCCCCTTCCCGCCGTACTCCATGGATTTTCTTCTCCCTGGCCAAACCTCGCCTTTAAGCGAGGCTCTGGACTTGATACGATCCCTCGTCATTACAAAGGAGCAATGTCCAAACTACGCCCAGCCCGGACTAGGGGCTAAGAGCGGGGAATTTTACACCCCACCCACCACCCACTTCACAGCCACTATCAAGGACTTAACTGACATGCTCGACTGCGGCTCCGAAGACATCGACGGTATGGACGACGATGCCGGAGAGGAGCACGCCGAAAACCCGCCGTTTACCGGACGTTGGAGGTGATAGAGGCAAAGGTGTGGTGTCCCGATGTTTCGATGAGATGGTGGCTATCGTTTCTGTGGGAGTCGACCTTGACGATCCGACTACGAACGTGCGAGACGTCGCGCCTTAGCAATCGCTAAACCAACTTCCGAGGGGTTATTGACCACGCCGGAGCACGATCAACCTGACCACAAGGGCCTGTTTCCTGCGAGCAAACGAAGAACAAGCAAGAAACTGAGATTGCAATCTGGATATTGCGAATATAAGATGAAAGCTTTATTGATCAAGGTGGGGTTCTGTGACGTCTTGGTCTGGTCGTTGGACACAAACGAAGTACGAGAAGTTGCAGCTATGGCGAACTTTTAATCTAAACAAAACCCAAAGTCTAAACGACGCCCTACGGGCTGTATATATGGAGGAAGAGAGGGGAATTTCGTTGGCCCTTGAGGGTGGGGTCCGAAACCAACCCTAACTCTTGTTTCCCCACACATACGGACTCTAAAAATAGCCTATACTTAAGTATTTCGAAATTACATGGGCCTGGCCCATTAATAAGGTGACGCAGCACCTAGAATAGCCTATGGACGAATATTATGAAGTGGCATCTTGTATATTTCGTCCAAGGCTTCATGCACTCCTTATGGCGGCTTCAAAGTCCTGAAATCATCACTTGTAACTCCATTCTTGATCCCCTTGCGCATGCCATCAACTTCATGCGTGTTCTTGCTCCAATGTTCATCCTTCTCCAAGCTAGGCCCTTCATTTGAAAGCAAAACAAATGTATCCAATTTAGGCAGCATCATAATCTCATGAACATTAGAATCATTACCAAGAAACGAAAGTACCTGGTAATTTAATTGGCGTGCGCGAGCTCTAGTAATTGGTCCAGTATATGTAACAGTAGGGGCTGTGGGTGTAACAATGGTATTGATGTCCTCATCATCCTCCCCTTCTTGAAATGAAGTCGTCCTCGACGGAAGCGCATCTTCCTCACCCAAATAAGGCTTCAAATCTGCAATGTTAAAAGTGGGACTAACCCCAAAATCTACAGGTAGCTCAAGTTTATATGCATTATCATTTATTTTCTCTAACACCTTAAAAGGACCATCAGCACGTGGCATTAGCTTTGATTTGCAAATTAGGAAATCTATCTTTACGCAAATGTAACCAAACAAGATCTCCAGGTGCAAACACAACATGTTTTCTACCCTTATCTCCAGCAAGTTTATATTTAGCGTTCATACGCTCAATGTTTTCCTTAGTTAACTCATGCATTTTTAAAATCAATTCAGAACATTCTTTAGCATCAAAATTAACCTTCTCCAAAGATGGAAGAGGCAACAAATCAATAGGTGCACGAGGTAGGAAACCATACACAATTTCAAAAGGGCACATCTTAGTAGTAGAATGCAATGAACGATTATAAGCAAATTCAATATGAGGCAAGCATTCTTCCCACATTTTCTTGTTATTCTTCAAAACAGCCCTAAGCATAGTAGACAATGTTCTATTGACTACTTCAGTTTGTCCATCAGTTTGGGGGTGACAAGTAGTACTAAAAAGCAGCTTAGTCCCCAACTTAGCCCATAAACATCTCCAAAAGTGGCTAAGAAATTTAGTATCACGATCTGAAACAATAGTATTTGGCACACCATGCAAGCGAATAATTTCATGAAAGAACAAATCAGCAACATTAACAACATCATCGGTTTTATGACATGGTATAAAGTGTGCCATTTTTGAGAACCCATCCAGACAACAAATATGCTATCCCTCCCCTTCTTTGTTCGAGGTAAACCTAAAACAAAGTCCATAAATATATCCTCCCAAGGAACACTAGGTACAGGCAAAGGCATATATAAACCATGAGGATTGAGTCGTGACTTAGCTTTTTGACACGTAGTGCAGTGAGCAACAAAACGCTCAACATCCCGTCTTATCTTTGGCCAAAAGAAATGTGTAGCAAGTATATCCTCCGTCTTCTTGAAGCCAAAGTGTCCCATTAATCCTCCTTCCTCCATGCGCCTCCTGCAACAACAAAAGACGAACGGAGCTAGCTGGAATGCATAGCTTGTTAGCACGAAACACAAATCCATCGTTAAGAACGAACTTGTTCCAAGTTCTCCCTTCCTTACAATTCTGCAATAAATCTTTAAATCCAGCATCATGCACATATTGATCTTTGATGGTCTCCAAACCAAATATTTTAAAGTCAAGTTGTGAAAGCATAGTATAACGACGAGACAATGCATCAGTAATAACATTTTCTTTACCCTTCTTGTGTTTAATGACATAAGGGAGAGTCGCAATGAATTCAACCCATTTAGCATGTCTACGGTTCAGTTTTGCTTGACTTTTAATGTGTTTCAAAGATTCATGATCAGGATGTATAACAAATTCCTTGGGCCATAAATAATGTTGCCACATTTCTAAGGTCCGACCAAGAGCATATAATTCTTTATCATAAGTAGAATAGTTCAGACTATACCCACTCAATTTTTCAGAAAAGTATGCAACAGGTTTGCCATCTTGTAATAAGACACCTCCTAATCCAATTCCACTAGCATCACATTCAAGCTCAAAAGTCTTATTAAAATCAGGAAGTTGGAGTAAAGGAGCATGTGTCAACTTATCTTTCAATACCGTGAAGGCTTCTTCCTGTGCGGTACCCCAAACAAAAGGCACATCCTTCTTTGTAAGCTCGTTGAGAGGTGCAGCAATGGTGCTGAAATCTCTCACAAAACGCCTATAGAAACCAGCGAGGCCAAGGAAACTCCTCACTTGTGTGACTGTTTTGGGCTGCGGCCAACTCTCAATAGCTTCAATCTTTGCTTTATCAACTTTAATTCCCTATGGAGTAACAACATAGCCAAGAAAAGATACTCGGTCGGTGCAAAAGGTGCACTTTCCAAGGTCACCAAACAAACGTGCATCACGTAGAGAAATAAAAACAGCACGTAAATGTTCCAAATGTTCCTCCAAAGATTTGCTATAAATCAATATGTCATCAAAGTAAACTACCACAAATCGTGCAATGAAAGCACATAAAACTTCGTTCATTAACCTCATGAAAGTACTAGGTGCATTAGTTAACCCAAAAGGCATGACTAACCACTCATATAATCCAAACTTAGTTTTAAATGCTCTTTTCCATTCATTTCCCAATTTCATACGAATTTGATGGTATCCACTACGCAAATCAACTTTGGAGAATATTGTAGAGCCACTCAATTCCTCAAACATATCATCTAGCCTAGGAATAGGATGACGATAACGAATAGTAATATTATTAATGCCTCTACAATCAACACACATATGCGACGTACCATCCTTTTTAGGCACTAGTATAATAGGAACAGCACAAGGACTAAGAGATTCGCATATGTAACCTTTGTCGAGCAGCTCATCTACTTGATGCATAATCTCCTTCGTCTCCTCTGGATTGGTACGGTATGGTGCACGGTTGGGTAGCGATGCACCGGGAATTAAGTCAATTTGATGCTCAATCCCTCGAATAGGTGGTAATCCTGGTGGCACGTCTTGTGGAAAGACGTCAGCGAACTCCTGCAAAATGTTAGTGACAGCAGGAGGCAAAGGGGAAGGCACGTCCTCGAATGAAAATAATGCCTCTTTGCACACAAAAGCATAGCAAACATATTTGCTAAAATCTAAATCATCAATATCAGATTTGGTGGCAAGTAAATATGCACTTTTCAATTTAATTTCAGAAGCAACACTAGATGGTTTATTATTAGGCTCCATTTGTTGCTCAAATTCTTTTGCCACAATCTGATTTTCACTTTTATTTTTCTCCTGTTTTTCTTTATTAGCTCTATTAATATCATCTTTCAAAATGGAATCAGAAGTCATAGGAAGCAAAGTAATATTTTTATCCTTATGAACAAGAGAATACCGATTGTTTCTACCATGGTGTACAGAATTTTTATCAAATTGCCATCATCTACCAAGTAATAAGGAACATGCTTGCATAGGTACCACATCACAATCAACATAATCAGCATATGTAGAGATACTAAAATGCACACGAACAATATGTGTTACCTTAACCTTGTCGCTGTTGTTGAACCATTGGATGTAGTAAGGATGTGGATGTGGTCTTGTGGTGAGAGATAGCTTCTCCACCATGTCCAAGCTAGCCAAGTTATTGCAGCTCCCTCCATCTATGATGACGCGAACAGAACGTTCCTTCACCACTCCCTTTGTATGGAACAAATTATGCCTCTGATTTTGCTCAGCTTGTGTAACCTGCACACTCAAAACACGTTGAGCAACTAAACATTCATACTTGTCATTCATACTTGTCAGCATCTTCAGCAGCCATGTATTGCGTCTCATGATCAGAATCCTCTCCACCGTGTTCTTCATGTGTAATAAGAGCCAAAGTCTCCTCATCATAGTCACTAGCGGACTCATACCCACCATCCTCAGTAGCAATCATCACATGCTGAGATTGGCATTCTCTCGCAAAATGTCCTCTTCCCTTACAACGATGACAAATAATATCACTTGTGTGCCTTGTTGATGCCATGGAAGAAGAAGAGCTCTGCGAAGGTCCGGCAGGTGTGCTCTTGGCAGATAGTGGTGGTTGTGCCTGCTTTCTTGTATCACGGCTGGAGGTGGCACCTGATGGAGGTGCTGGTGGAGTGCAAGTAGAGGATGCACGTGGTGTCCATGAGGAAGATCGACCTGCAGAAAAGTTAGTTTGCGCCAATGCTTGTCGATCCTGCACTTCACGTTCAGCTTTACAAGCAAGATGGAATAAACAAGTGATATTAGTATAGTCCTTATACTCTAGAATGGTCTGAATCTCTCTATTTAATCCACCCATAAAACGTGCAAGCATAGCTTCATTCTCCTCAACAATACCACATCTAATCATGCTAGTTTGTAATTCTTGATAATATTCTTCTACAGAATTTTTTCCTTGTCTTAAACCTTGTAATTTTTGAAGTAATTCACGTTGATAATATGGTGGAACCCAACGAGTACGCATAGCAGTTTTCAAAGCAGCCCAAGTAGCTGGAATAGGATATAATCTATAATGTTCAGACCACCAAACACAAGCAAAGCTAGTGAAAGCACAAACAGCAGTAGGAGCACGTCTCTCCTCAGGATATTGTAAACATGTAAATCGTTGTTCAGTTTCTAACTCCCAAGTAAGATATATATTAGGAACATATCTACCCTCAAATGGTGAAATTTTCAATTTTAGTTTAGGAAGATGGTCATGTACCTCATGTGGTGGTGCAGCCCTACCGTTCCGATGATATGCATGAGGATGACCTGGTGGTGGTGTGATGCGGAGCATCCCATGATCATCCCCATGGACGCACTGACACCTCCAACGACACCACTTGGACCAATGACACGAGCCCGAGCCAAAGCTATCGAAGATAAGGTGAACTCACTCCTCTCCGAACTTCCAGTTTCAATGCATGAGACATGGCTACTACCTAAGTCCGAGGTGTTGTGCATGATTAGGCACCAAGAGGGCCCTCCCGAAGATGCGCATGAAGATGTGCAAGTCCCCAAGTCCACAGATGAGGAGAACCAACGAAAGGAGCCAAGAGCCTCTCCCAGGCCCCCGACATCCGGCCAAGGCCCCGGACATCCGGCCCCTGGAGCGTCTTCCTCTACAGCAGCCCAGCCGCAGAAGGCTACAGGCCCCGGACATCCTGCCCCGGTAGCCCGGACATCCGGCCCCTCCCGAGCCCCCGGACATCCGGCCACCGGCCCGAAAATCCGGCCCCTCCGAACCCGAGAGCAACAAATGCCACCGCTGCAGCCTGGACATCGGCCCCCCAGCCCGGACATCCGGCCCAACCAGCCCGGACATCCGGCCTTCCCTGTCTGCGCATAGTGAAGGGCCGATGCCGTGTATCCCTTCTCCTCCTAGACTATATATACTCCACCCCGTACAAATTTCTAGGGTTAGCAAAGGATTAGCTCATATTTTGTGTGAAAGCTTTGCTCATCCACTTGGTTACCTTATCCTCCGAGTTTCGAGCCTCCACCAGAGAAGATCCCCCAAGTGGATTCAAGACCCCTCTTTAGGGAAGAACATCAAGACCTCCTCACGGAGAAGAACCGGTTACCCTTTTGTATCATCCCTAGTTGATCGTGGATTGTGTATCTTACTTTATGTACTCGAGGATCTAGCCCATGTGTGACTCGTTCTTGTTAGTTTGAGTGTTCCTCTCGTGTTTTCCCTTCTGATTTCCCTCGCTCCCCTCTTTGTGTTCCTCGTGTTCGTCGCAAGATCCGCTCCTTTCGTGAAAGATTGGCCGATTAGGGTTCCACCCTACATCATCTTGGTATCAGAGCCACCTTGATCACGATTTCGGAGCCTCCTCGTTGTGTTTCCAGCCTTGTTTTGTTGTTTTTCGTCCTAATTTGAAAATTCCCCACCAAAAATAGCCCCAATTTTTTTTTGTGATTTGTTGGTGTGTTTAGATTTTGTTGGTTTGGATCCGTGGATTTGCTTTGTTTTGAGTGGATCTAGCTTCCCATCCTTTTTCTCCCAACTTCCATCAACAAATTCCTCCGAATTTCGCCCGAATTTAACCTCTCCTCGCGGTGTTCATCCCGTTCGTCCTCGGATCCAGAGCCCACACATCCGGCCCGTCCAGCCCGGACATCCGCCCCTCGGACATCCGGACTTCCACCCGGACATCCGACCCCTGGCAGCAACATATCCATCCACCGCCCCAATTTCCACCAAATTTTGTTCCGGTTCCCACCATATACCATATACACTTCCGCATACCTCCACCATTTCCGCATAACCCAACCATTTTTGGACCGTTTCGCTCTCCGACACATTTGCTACTTCGAGGTTTGAGAATTTGAGTTGTGGTACCGTATCCTTTTGTGTTTCGGCTATCTAGGTACGGTTCGACATTGACATCACCGTCGCTCATCTTCGCCACGGACGTGTCCTACATCATCACCGCCGTCCTACATCGTCATCAACAACAACCACCTCGACTACATCTGGGTATTCGTGCGACCATTTTGACACCATACCGGAAGCAAGACTGGTAACCTCATCTTGGTATTGGACATATCACTCTTGCCATTACATTGATAGCCATCATAGCCTTACTCCTTTGCGTTGCTTACCCATCGAGACTAGCCATTGAGTATTGCCGGCAACGAAACTTGTGCACATTAGAGATCATACTTCCCATAGCATACATACATCATTGTTGCATATATTGGTATCATCTCTTGTGTCACAAAGTGTCATCGCATACTCATTTGCTATCTTGGTTCGTCAAGTATTGCATGAGAAAAGAGCTCAAACAACAAAGAGCCAAACAAGCTTTTAAGCAAAGAGAAAAGATAAGCAAAGAGCTTGTAAGCAAGAACCATAGAAACTTACAACATTAAGATTGTCATACTCGATCATCTTGGATCATATCATAGCAACACCTTGCATACAAAATATTTGGGATAGAAGTCATTGCATTTTTGCTAAGTAGGTTGTGCACAAGTTCTTGTATCCACCTATTGTGTAATCGTGCTAGCGTCTCTCTAGTGTTTTGCAACAAGAGCATTTTTGTGGATTCCACATTTTGGCTCACCCTTGGTTGCACAACCCCACTTATCTTTTTGCGTGTGTTTCCGTGTACCTTATATGCTTGGTCTACTTGTTACATTGCATCTTGCGAATCTTTTCCAACATTATTGAACCTCACTTACAATTGCATCAAATTTTGTGCCACCATCCTAACCAAGCTCCACCAAAAGCTTTTACTAGTGTAGGTGTGAGAAACCGACAAGAACTAGTACCAATTGTGCTATTTCCTTGTCCTACATTGGAGTGATCCTCGATCTACTTTCAACTTCAGTCAAGGTACATTTGGTACTCGTTCTTCTCTTTCTACCACTCACATTTTCTTGGAATGATGGATAGGCCAAGTACTTCTACCAACCCACTCTTCATGGAGCAAGACGACGACATGAACTCGTTCGTCACCAAGAGTCACCTCTTTGGTACACAACGTGCTTTGCATCAAGAGCAACAAGCTATGAGAGAATGCATCGACAACCTCACCGCTGACTTGCGACTTTCCGAGCAACGTACAAGGGACTACTTCGACCATAAGCTCGACGATCACAAGCAAGAGAATGACACAAGGATGGATGAAATTCATGTTTTTTTGCTCAACCGCTCGTCTTCCACTTCAATAAGTTGTCGTTCAAGACGCCACTCCGACTTCACCCTCTCCGGCTCAAGTACATCGACATCGAACACTCTTCGCTGAGCTGCGCGCACCGACCGTCAAGCAAGCGTCAATACCCTATGAGACACCGACTCTCAAGAGCGCTGACAACGTCAAACTCAAGAGGCCTTTGCGCTAGCACGAGAACGGCAACGTCAACGCCAACATGAACAGGAAGAGCGAGTGTACACCAAAATGCTCAAGATGCCGAGGCACAACGTCAAGAACAACAACTCCATGATGCTCAAGCTCTAGTAATTGGCGTGCGCGAGCTCTAGTAATTGGTCCAGTATGTATAGCAGCACGGGCTGTGGGTGTAACAATGGTATTGATGTCCTCATCAATGACGGTGTACTTGAGCCTGAGAGGGTAAAGTCGGAGTGGTGACTTGAACGGCCCCTTCTTGAAGTGGAAGAAGAGCGGTTGAGCAACAAAGCGCGAATCTCGTCCATCCTTGCATCATTCTCTTGCTTGTGATCGTCGAGCATGTGGTCGAAGTAGTCCCTTGTACGTTGCTCGGAGATTCGCAAGTCGGTGGCGAGGTTGTCTATGCGGTCACTCATGGCTTGTTGTTCTTGATGCAAAGCACGTTGTGCACCAAAGAGGTGGCTCTTGGTGACAAAGGAGTTCATGTCATCGTCTTGCTCCATGACGAGTGGGTTGGTAGAAGTACTTGGCCTATCCATCGTTCCAAGACATATGTGAGTGGTAGAAAGAGAATAACGAATACCAAATGTACCTTGACCGAAGTTGAAAGTGGATCGATGATCACTCCAATGTAGGACAAGGGAATAGCACAATTGGTATGAATTCTTGTCGGTTTCTCACACCTACACAAATAAAAGCTTATGGTGGAGCTTGGTTAGGATGGTGGCACAATTTTTGATGTGAATGTAAGCAAGATTCAATAATGTTGGAGAAGATTCACGACTTGTAAATGCAACAAGTAGACCAATAGCAAGATATGGTACGCAGAAACACAACACACGGAAAGATAAATGGGGTCGTGCAACCAAGGGTGAGCCAAAATGTGGGATCCACGAAAATGCTCTTGTTCCACAACACTAGAGAGACGCTAGCACGATTGCACAATAGGCAGATACGAACTTGTGCACAACCTACTAAGCAAAAATGCAACGACTTCTATCCCAAGTATGATGTTCCGGAGATATGATCCAAGATGATCGAGTATGACAATCTTAATGTTGTGTGATGCTGTGGTTCTTGCTTATAAGTTCTTTGCTTATATTTTCTCTTTGCTTAAAAGCTTGTTTGGCTCTTTGATGTTTGAGCTCTTTTCTCTTGCGATGATTCACGAACCAAGATAGCAATTGTGTATGCGATGACAACTTTGTGACACAAGAGATGATTCCAAGATATGCAACACGATGATAGTATGTATGCTATGGGATGTATGATCACTAATGTGCACAAGTCACGTTGCCGGCAATACTCAAAGGCTAGTCTTGATGGGTAAGCTAAGCAAAAGTAAGGCTATGGGGTTATCAATGCAAATGGAAGAGAGTATGATGATATCACAATACCAAGCTGATACCAATGGAAAGTTGATACCACAAGGGTGTAGTCGTTCGTAGTAGTCCTAGGCAAAAATGAGCGGTCGTGATGTTGATGTCGAACCGTCCCTAGGTAGCCAAAACACGAAAGGAAACCGTGAGCCACAACTCAAATTCTCAAAACCAAGTGCGATAAAAAGTGTCGGAGTAGGTAGCGGTCAAGTGGTGGTGTGGGTTGGGGTATTGGAATGGTTTGCGGAGGGGTTTGCGGAAGATAGGTGGTGGTGGTCGAAGTGGGTATGCGGAGGTGTAGGCGGCGGTGGTCAAAAACTGTAGGAAATGCAGTTTGATCAGTGGAAGCCGGATGATCCGGGCGGATCCGGATGATCCGGGCGAACAGCCGGATGATCCGGGCGGGTCAATCTCGCTCGGGGATGGCTCGGGATGAACTCGAAAATGGCCACAAATTCAGGGATTTCGCGGATTTTGGAGTGATTTCGAGGTGGAGATGGTGGGTGAAGGCTAGATCGACTTGCAACACAACAAACTTATGGATCAAAACCAACAAAACATCATCAAAACTCACAAATCACAAGAAAAATTTTTGGGGCTATTTTTGTGGGTATTTTCGGATTAGGACGAAAAACAACAAAATCAAGCTACAAAACGAAGAGGGGAGGCTCTGAAATCGTGATCAACCTTGCTCATGATACCAAGATGATGTAGGGTAGAGTCCCTAATCGCCCGATCTTTCACGAAAGGAGCGGATCCTGCGAAAATCACGAAGAACACGGGGAAGAACGGAGAGAAATCACAATGAGAAACACGAGAGGAAACACTAAACCGACACGAATAATTCACACATGGTCTAGACCCTCGAGTATATAAGGAAAGATACACGATCCACATACAACTAGGGACGATACAAGGGTAGCCGGTCTTCTCCGCGAGGAGGTCTTGAGTTCTTCCCTAAAAGGGGTCTTGAATCTGCTTGGGGGATCTTCTCCGGTGGAGGCTCGAATCTCCGTGGAGAAGGCAACCAAGTGGATGAGCAAAGCTCTCACACAAACATGAGCTAAACCTTTGCTAACCCTAAAAATGGGGAGGAGAAGATCTATTTATAGCCCAGGGGTGAAGGGGTAAGTGAGGGGACGAAACGGGTACACAGGCCTCGGCCCAAGTCACGCACGCAAGCGGTGGTCAGATGATCCGGACGTTGTTCCGGACGATCCGGGCTTCAGGGGTCCGGAAGATCTGGGACAGTGTCCGGATGATCCGATTGTGTTGGAGCAGCTGCAGGAGTGCCGGATGTCCGGGACTTGGTCCGGACGTCCGGGTGTGGCCGGATGATCTGGGCCTGGGTCCGGATGACCCAGCTTCATGTTGACGCTTTGGGTGTCGTTGGGCATATTATCTGGATCGTCCGGGCCGGGGTCCGGATCATCCGGGCAAAGGCCGGATCGTCCGGACGGCGGTCCAGAACATCCGGGCTTCTGCTCACTTAGCCCTTTTCCTTCTCCGTCTTCACGTCCATCTTCCTTTTCAGATTCTCCTTGCTCCTTGGCATCTCCATGGCTAACTCCTTGATACCTGAGTATGCACAATGTCTCTGTTTGAGGTAGTAGCCATGTCTCATGGTCATCGAAGTGGAATTGTGAGAGGAGAGATGTCACCTCTGTCTCGAGAGCTCTTGCATGTGATCGAGTCATGGGTCCACTAGGCACTTGATGAGATGATGGTAGGTCCATGGGGATGACCTTGGGATGCTCCGCATCATATAGTCTAAGGGGCGAAGGGGTGTAAGGGCCTTGGCCTAGATGCACTGCACGCACGCAGGGGAGGCCGGACGTCCGGGCGACGAGCCGGATATCCGGGGCTTCACGGAGAGCCGGATGTCCGGGCTGGCACGGCCGGATGTCCGGGCTGGAGGAGCTGACTTTGTTGATCTCTGTTTGGAGGGCGTCGGATTTCCGGGGGCGAGGCCGGATGTCCGGGACTTGGCGAGGCGCGGGATGTCCGGGGTTGACGCCGGATGTCCGAGGTCCGAAGCACTTGGCGGCTGGGCGGCTGTTGCTGTAGTGGTCGCCTCCAGCGGCCGGATGTCCGGGTCCTGGAGCTGCCTTCTTCTCCTTTCGGTGTTTCTCTTCATCCGTGGACTTGGCGGTTTGTCCGACTTCACGTGCATCTTCGGGAGGGTCCTCTTGATACCTAATCATGCATAACATTTCGGACTTAGGTAGTAGCCATGCCTCAAGAGGATCAAATGGGATATCACTAATGAAAGAAGTCACCTCGTTCTCGTTCTCGAGAGCAATAGCTCATGCTCGTGTCATGGGGATGATCGTAGGATGCTCCGCATCATCTCCCCTCCCTTGGGGAAGATCCGACCTCGGATCATGATCCTCATCACCATGGAAACGGTTGTTGTGGACGGACTTGTAGTTGGACGGAGTTGAAAATATTGTGCAATCCAAGTACTCCATGGTGTCACCGGAGTGGTATACATGCAAGAAGAACAAACACAAACGACACTCGAAAATACAATGGTTAGCGTACATAATGTGTCCATCAAGGAAGTATGAGTCCGTGCGGCAAGAATGTTCATGACAAAATACATGAAGCTTAGCAAGATGATATGGAATGAGATGTAAAGCCTTCATGGGAGCAAAAAGCATTCATTGCGCACCCAAATGTGTTGTGAATATGATCAGTGCAACCACGGTGCAAAATGATGTCATAGAGAGATGGCTTATCAGTAGCATGAATATGGCAATGGATGCTCAATATGAATAAGTTATCATGCAATTGATGGTAGGCAATATGAGCATGATGTATGAATATGCCATCAAGGAAGATCACAACAAATTTGCTAAGGAAATGCACAAGCTCATATATCATGGATGACATGGGAATATAAGATGCAACAAGGCAATCATAATGTGAGTCAATCCATGCATAATATGCAAATTTGTCATGTGTATGATATATCCAATGAGCATGGCATGTGTGAGCACAATCAACAAATATGGAGGTGTTGGTGTACCAATGCTCGATGTCATGGCATGAGTGGAGGTTCGAAGGTGCTTCCAATAAGTCCGAGCGCTCCTCAATTTGAAGGTGCATAGAGCCAATCTCCCATGTCGCTCCTCCATTCGCGAGATGTATCATGTAGACAACAAGAAGGAGACAACAATGAAAGAGTGACCCATCCAATATGCGAAATTGAGGATGGCTCAAAGGGCAGGAGTTCACCATTAGGAGATTCTCGCAAATGTTGGTGTTGCACATCGTGTATGCCTTCACATGACCAAATTGTCTCATGATGGTATCGCCTAGTGAATCCTTCAAAACGAAAGAACATGACAAACACTCGGAAAAACAAATGAGGTTAGCGGATATGCAAAATCTATCCTTCGTGTGGTAAAATACCCAACAAGTGTATGCATTATGCACATCATAAGAAAGGACAAGGTAGCATTTCATAGTATGGAGGCATATGATGCGAGAACAACAAAATTCAATAGGCTCAATCAAACAAGCATGTGATGAGAACATGAATACCTTGGATACGACCAAAAATATTGCATACATGCATATTTCTCAGGTGATTTCTAGTGCAAACTATTCAATAATCTATTTATGTTATTCAGAACAAAAATACTTCACACACTTTTGTGTTTTGTCTAATTCTAGGTGTATGGGACATTTGTACAATCCATATATTAAGATAAGGGAAAAGGAGAAGTTTAGGTTCTGTTCAAAAAGTCCTCTCACGTCAATTTTGGGCCAAGAGAAGATAGAGTCCAAGTCTTTCACGTTCTGGATTCAGATTCGGACTACACAGACATACCTGGCTCAAAACGTCAACAACTTTTTCAAACGGACTCCAAATTGGGTGATTCTTTTTTCGTTGGGATGTAGATTTCGTGCTCTTTCCAACCCAATTGGAATCACCTTCAAATTCGACCAGAGCATTGAGATATCAACGAAACAATCTGACGCTGCAGCAGAATCCGAGTCAAACAACAAGTCCAAAGGTGTTGCACGACCTCCACTTGGGCCCATGAGCCTTGTACGACCTAGGGTTAGTTTTAGGCTGCCTTGGGACATCCTTCCACCTCCTTGGCCGCCACCCCTTGCTCCTATATAAGTAGATCCATCTAGTAGCTTTTTCCTTGGGATTTGTTTAGTTAAAAGTTAGCCATTGCAACTTCATGTACTTCATCTGTGTCCAACGACCAGACCAGGACCTCTTACGGATCCTCACCATTGTCAATACTTCATATATATTCGCAATATTCAGATTGCATTATCCTATTCTTGCTTGTTCTTCGATTGCGTGCAGGAATAGACCTTCGTGGTCAGGCTGGTCGTGCTTCCAGCATCGTCAGTAACCTCGGGAGATTGGTTTAGCGATTGCTAAGGCCCAACGTCGTGCACGTGTGTAGTCGGATCGTCAAAGTTGTCTCCACCAAATCGATAGTTATCATCTCATCGAAAGATCGGGACACCCTCGCCTCTATCAAGTGGTATCAGTTTTCAGGTTGCTCGGTGAGAATTTCAAGTTTTTCCTAGATTAGATTTATTTTCTTACATATTGTCCAAGAAAAAGCCACAAAAAAGTTAGATCCATTCATTCATTGTCCAAGCCAGTCTGAGCCTTTGCAATTTTCTTTTCATTGCTTGCATAGTTGAATTATCGGTTGCATCGTCGTGTTGAGTTGCTGGTCTTAGTGTCTAGTTCGTTTAGAGTTTCGAGTTCTGTTCACATTAGTCACACCGCCGCTGCATCATTATCCCTTCCGCTGTCCACCACCCATCCATCAATTTCCACCACGTGCTACCCACCGTTCATTGTCATAATCATAGTTGAGATTGTTCACATCTTCGCTTGATCCAATCTGCATCTTATCCAGTTTGTTTTGGAAAGAGGGAGAGAAAAAAAAGACAGAGAAAAAAAACAAGAGAAAAAAGTAAAAAAAAAGTCAGAGAAAAAAAGAGAGAAAGAAAAAAAAGTGTGAGAAAAAAAAGAGAGGAGAAAAAAAATTTGGATCTATCTAGACTCAATCTCGTAGTTGAATTCGGATTGGAATCTATTTTGTGCACTGTTCAGTAAAACAGGCATAACTTCCTCATACGAAGTCCGTTTGGGCTCCGTGAGTACTCAAATGAAAGCTAGCGATGAGCCGCATCTAAATAGTTGCAGAAGCTTTTTCAATATTTGGCACCTCAAAATCGGCTTCTAAATAGGTCTTTTGCCCTCCGAAGTTCACGAACACAACTTTTTTCAGTTTTTCTGGCCAGTTTTAGAATTTTTTGACTCGTCATATCAACTCGGAGTTGAGTGATTCCTTTTGCGTTTGAAAGCTTGAGTCAATACCATTCTTGAAAAAAGTTATCAAAAAATTGGCACAAACTTTTCCAGAGGAAAGTTGGAGAGAAATTTGTTGATATATCCTGCTTGGCTGTTGTTTCACATCATTATCTTTATGGCTATTGTGATCTTCACTTATATTTTGCTGTCCAGAGCTACTTCATATCCTTTATTGATGATAGTTGTGCTACGACGAGACCTCATTAGTGTTCTAGGCTCACGTCTCTAGTCCGGTCTAGCCTAGGACAAGCACAGTACCTTCGTTGAGCGTTTATTCAACATTGCATCTCTGAATTGATTACTGCTAATCTTTTGCTACCAAATATAGCCAACCCAGCTCCACATATTTCTACACCGTGTATGCGTATGTTCCCCTGGCAATCGCTTTACACAATCTTCGGAGTTATTTGACACCGCTGGTTGCCAGTCACCACCTGCCGCATGGTAAGAACTTGTAAGATATTGATATTTGCTTTACTGTGAGCACTTTACAACCACATCCTAGTAGTTCATAGCAACATTATTCTTGAATTTTGTTTCTTGTTTCTACTAATCATGACAGGTTTCGGAGATAGAAGTTCTTGGACGATGGACACATCTTCACCATCACGAGAGTTGGGACAACATACACATGCACATGGTCAGGTTATCTCTTTATCGTCATTTGAGGGTAGATTTAATCCTGCTATTTATCTAGCTTGGGAGCTTGAAGTAGAACAAGTTTTTACTCACCCTGATTTTTCTGAACTTGAGAGAGTACGAGCTACCACTAGAGCATTTACTGGTTTTGTTTCTGTTTGGTGGAGTGTACATTGTAAGAAAAACATTTATAACCAACCCACAACTTGGAAAGTTTTGAAAGCTGTAATGAGACAACAATTTTTTCCTCCTTACTATCATCGTGAATTGCTTTGCAAATTGGAACAATTAAAACAAGGCAGTAACACGGTTCATGCTTACTACCAAGAGTTCAAATCTTATATCGATCATTGTGACATGGAAGAATCTGAGGATGATAAAATGAATAGATTTTTTGGTGGTTTGAACCATGATATCCGTGCAAGATTTCAGTATATTCCTTGTTGCATTACTGGTATGTACACAGTTCAAGATATCTTCCGATATTCCGATAAATAGGCCGATTTATCGCTTATCGTGGTTTGACCGATAAGATAAATCGGGCGATAAATCAGCCGATATGGCGATAAATCGGCCGATATGCCGATAAAATGGCCGATTTACCCCTTATCATAGGGCGACCGATAAGTTCCCAATAAGCGATATCCCCAACATTGGGTATGTATGTTCGTGCTTGTACCTTTGAGAGACAGATACAAGAGGATGCATTGGGTGACAACAGCAACTATTATTCCAGTTCATGCTCACCACCGCTGGTTGGTTCCTCCACCGTTGCACCTACTAGAGCAGTCTCACCTCGGATTGTGAGCGGGACATCATCTCAAGAGTATGGTACATTGTCAACGTCCGTACCTACATCAGCTACATCTTTGCGACAAGGTAACAACAAAGGTATTGATGATATAACTTCACATGAGAATGATGCATGCCTAGTTAACTTGAATGCATCATGTGTTGAGTTACCTGTTGATTTGAGCACACCATCTATTTTAGAGAATCTTGTTACTATCATGAATGTGGCATGTGATGAAATAACTGGAATACCAATAATTTTGAGTGCACCCATTGAATTAACTGTTGATACAAAAGAACCAATTTTTAATCATTTTGATATGACCTCTAATCTTTGTGATGATTCCATGTCCAATGACTTATTGCATGTTTGCTTATTTAAGCATGTTGTAGCATGTAAATTTGATTCAAGTAAGGTTTATTCACCAATGTTGGGATGGTTTAATGGTGAACATTGTCAATCTTTTGAAATGAATAAGAGCTTCACTTATATGTGCAAACTGAGTTGCAATATTTTTATGCCTTCTACTTCTTGTGATAATTTTTTGGCTTTAGGTTTTATGAACTATGAAAGTCACTCATGTATACATGTGTCATATGTGCAAAAATCAAGGGAAGCAAAAATGGATGACATATACATATACAACGCGTATGCCTTGTCTCTTTTGTTAGCCACATTTCAGATTAAGCAACGCCGAGGACGACTTTGTTTTGAAGAAGGGGAGGATGATGAGGACATGACTACCTTGGATACGACCAAAAATATTGCATACATGCATATTTTGTCAGGTGATTTCTACTGCAAACTATTCAATAATCTATTTATGTTATTCAGAACAAAACTACTTCACACGCTTTTGTGTTTTGTCTAATTGTTGGTGCATGGGACATTTGTACAATCCATTTATGAAGATAAGGGAAAAGGAGAAGTTTAGGTTATGTTCAAAAAGTCCTCTCACGTCAGTTTTGGCCCAAGAGAAGATAGAGTCCAAGTCTCTCACGTTCTGGATTCAGATTCGGACTACACAGACATACCTGACTCAAAACGTCAACAACTTTTTCATACGAACTCCAAATTGGGTGATTCTTTTTTTGTTGGAAAGTAGATTTCGTGCTCTTTCCAACCCAATAGGAATCACCTTAAAATTCGTCTGGAGCATTGAGATATCAAGGAAACAAACTGACGCTGCAGCAGAATCCGAGTCAAACAACAAGTCCAGAGGTGTTGCACCACCTCCACTTGGGCCCATGAGCCTTGTACGACCTAGGGTTAGTTTTAGGCTGCCTTGGGACGTCCTTCCACCTCCTTGGCCGCCACCCCTTGCTCCTATATAAGTAGATCCATCTAGTAGCTTTTTCCTTGTGATTTGTTTAGTTAAAAGTTAGCCATTGCAACTTCGTGTACTTCGTTTGTGTCCAACGACCAGACCAGGACCTCTTACAGATCCTCACCATTGTCAATACTTCATATATATTCACAATATTCAGATTGCATTATCATATTCTTGCTTGTTCTTCAATTGCGTGCAGGAACAGACCTTCGTGGTCAGGCTGATCATGCTTCCAGCATCGTCAGTAACCTCGGTAGATTGGTTTAGCGATTGCTAAGGCCCAACGTTGTGCACGTTTGTAGTCGGATCGTCAATTTCGTCTCCACCAAATCGATAGTTATCATCTCATCACAAGATCAGGACACCCTCGCCTCTATCAGCATGCATCACAAGTAAGGTGTCCAAGTCTCCAAGATCAATAAGCATATATGCAACAATTGGAGGCAAGCGACAATTAACAAGATGTATCATGTGAGAGGCACGAGCATATATGTCATCAACCCAAGAAAGTGAGTAAGAGTTGAACATGGGTGATGCGACAAAGCAAGCAATCATGGGGATCAAGTCAAGCAAGCTAGTAGTGCGAAGATGCAACATACTAGAAGGAATCATGGCAAGCATGTCATGGGTGCAAAGAGTGTGCATGAATAATTCACATGACATAGCACAAGCATGAAAGGAGGATATGAGCAAAATAGCATCAATAGCATGAGGCACATGATAAACATGGCAATAGCAACAAGGGTCTCCACCAAGCATGCAAATACACATAGGAGTAGCATAATGGTGAATCATGGGTAGATGCAAGCAAGGGTCACAATTGCATGGCAAAGGCATAGAAGCAAGCATAGCATGCAAAGTGAACATGGTAAATTGAGCAAGAAGCGACAAGCGGTATATAGCTCATAGCCGTGTGAGAGCCAGGTGAGAGAGATGCGCGTAGTCGTTGCGCGAAGAGAGCGGTGGGAAGGATAGTTCATGGGATCCCAAGTCATCTTTGCTCTCGTGAGCTCGTTTCGTCAACTCTTGGGATTGAGAGGTTGACGAGTATACGTGAGTACCTACACAAAACAAAGCCAAAGGGAAAATTGTGTGCGCGTGGTAGATGTACACATCATCCATCATGATGCGCACGTGCTTGTGTTGGTTAGCACAAAATATCCAATGCTAAATGAGATGCGTGATATAGAAACATGTCATCCATCATGATAGGTTTGTTGTTATGTATAGCATAATGGAGACTCAAATTATGTAATGCATCATGGGAAATATGTAGAACATTGTTATTCATGGAATGTATATGGTGCAAGCAATTGTGGGAATCATGCAAAGTATGGAATGCATCAAAATCTCCTAATATGTATGAGGAAACTATGGGGGTCTCCTCATGAGCATTAATGGAAACATCTTACGGAGAAAATTGACAACATCCAAAACAATGCATATTTGGAACATTGTGATCATGGCATGGCATAGTAGATGAATTGCATGAATCATGTAAAGGAAGCATCACAATATCATCACATGAAAAACAAAAGCCAATGACCATCATCTCGTCATCTATGCCATAAGTGCAAATGGGATTTATGTAAATGGGGCATGCATAGTCACTATGTTGAGATTGAAAAGATACAATATGGGATATCTCACTCATAGCATATGACATGATTAATGGATTGTCAAACATGATGTGACCAAAAGAATTTTCACATGATATCATATGGAGCATATCATCACAACTAGGCAACTTGACATGCTCATCGTCATATTCACCATAAATAGGTAAGTCATGACATGAAGAAGTCGCACTAGCATGAAGCATGGGTATAGGTGTGTCAACATCATGCAAGAAATCATTCGTAAAATAGTCCACTAGTGTGACAAGAAAAGCACCATCACCTATGTTTCCTTTGGAGCATCGCTCATGTGTTGTAGGTGAGGTGTCGAAGACCAAGTCGTGGTCATCTTCATCTTGATGCAACCATGTGGGGATGCATCTTCTTCCATCATGGCCATCATCGTCTCCTTTGGAGGTATGGACTCGTCGAGGATAGGCGTGTCGTCATGTAGGAGACCTAGCACCAAAGAAAACACAGTCAGAGTAGAGGTTAAGTTGTTAGAAATCATAGTGGCCTCATGTGCCGTGTCAACTACCTCACTCACTAAGTGTTGTGGCTCACTCACTCCCTCTTGGATGCTCTCACTCATATGGTTGGTGGAGTCACTCAAATGGCGCTCAACCTCACATAGGATGTGTGGCATGCTCTCAAGTGTGGGGCTAGTGGTGGTCACACTCATCCTCTCATAGGAAATGGACTCAATGTCACATATGGTGGAGTTACTCATGTCACTCATGTGGTGGTGGCTCTCCTCACATGGGAATTGGGGCATCTCTTCATATGTGGGTGTCGGAGAGATGTAGGTGCAAATGTCTCCATGCTCAATCATGTCGTGGTCGTAGCCGTGGATGAAGGCCGAACATGGCACATCATCACTCTCCTCCAAGACCAAAGATAAGGTCTCATGTGCGGTCTCGTAGCTTGACTCGGAGTATGAGTCCAATATGGGTGCCGTCTTCATGTTGTTGAAGAGGTTCGTGCTCGTCGCCGTGGTCGAAGGGGATGGCCCTTGCTCGACCTTCTTTTCGCTGTCTTGTTGTAGGAGGCCCATATGATGTGGCACCTCGTAGCTCGTCTCCATGAACGAAGGGAATTTCCCATGATCGGCCATCTTCCTTGAGGGGCTTCCGAAGATGGAAGTGTCGCCCTCGCTCGTAGGTGGTAACCTTGGACTTGATGAAGTCGTTGTAGGTGTACTTGTGGGAAGTAGGCAAAGATGCCATACGTCCAAAGGCAAAGATGCCTTGATAGCACTTGGCGAAGATGCCAAAGTGGTGGTGGTAGTAGCCGTAGCGCCGTCTTGGTTGTGGTCGTCTTGTGGTCTTCTCTTTTGCTCATGAAGCATGGACTTGGCGTGAAGTAGGGCTTGTTGGGACTTGTACATTGCGCTTGGTGAGCATCGCCATGATGATGTTGGCGTTGTCGCACTTGAGCTCGTCGTAGATGTCGTTCGTCGTCGTCGTGCACATGTTGCTTGGAGGTGACTTGCCCTTCATGACGAGGTTGGTCAAGAATGTGATGGTGGTCGCCATGGAGATGTGGACGTGGACAACTTGCGCTTGCATCATTTTTGCGCTCCGAAGACTTGTGATTGGAATGTCGCCGCCTTGAGGATGATGAAGGGGAAGAATGGTTGATCAACAAGGTCCGAATCTCCTCCATCCTTGCATCTTGCTCCTCCATTTGTGCGGAAAGCTTGTTGTCGATGTAGTCCCTTTTCCTCGCTTCAGAGTGGCGAATGTCAACGGAGAGGTTCTTGATGCGCTCTCGCAATCTTGATTGTGCGCCTTGCATTTGTCGTTGTAGATTGAAGATTGACGCTTTGGTGATGTAGTTGTTCACGCCGTCGTTGTTGTGGAAGACCGGAGATGAATGCCTTGCCTATCCATCACTCTAAGAGAAAAATGTGAGTGGTGGAAAGTGAAGAACGAATACCAAATGTACCTTGACCGAAGTTGAAAGTGGATCAATGATCACTCCAATGTGGACAAGGAAATAGCACAATTGGTACCAATTCTTGTCGGTTTCTCACACCTACACAAATAAGGCTTATGGTGGAGCTCAGTGAGGATAGTGGCACAAAAATTTGATGCAAAATGTTAGCAAGAGTCAGTAATGTTGAAAGATATTCACAAATTCGCAAGTGTAACAAGTAGACCAATAGCAATGAATGGCACACGGAAATGCACACACGGATAGATAAATGGAGTCGTGCAACCAAGGATTAGCACAAAATGTGGAATCCACGGAAAATGCTCATGTTGCACAACTCTAGAGAGACACTGGCACGATTGCTCAATAGGCGGATACGACACTTGTGCACAACCTATAGGAGACAAAAATGCAACGACTTCTATCCCAAGTATGCTATATATGTATGATGTTCCGGTGGTATGATCCAAGATGATTGGATATGACAATGTGGTATAATGCTATGGCTATTGCTTACAAGCTTCTTTGCTCTCTATCTTTTGCTTAAAATCTTATTCTTTTTCTTTTTTTTGTATGGCCACTTTTGCACAATGCACAAACCAAGATAGCAATTGTGTATATGCGGGAACAAACTTGAGGCACAAGAGATGATATGATGATACCAATATGATATGGTATGTATGCAATGTATGGTGTAGATCACTAATGTGCACAAGTAACGTTGCCGACAATACTCAAATGGCTAGTCTCAATAGGCAAGTAATGCAAAATGGGCTAGGGGTTATCAATGCAATGGCAAGGGAATGTACAATGGAGGGATACCATGATAATAAGATGATATGGAGGTTACCGTCCGTGTCGATGATGAGTGGCGATGATCTTGATGGAGATAACAAGGTGATGAAGACTCGTCCCTAAGTAGCCGAAACACCTTAGGAAACGGAAAAACCGCGAACTCAAAATCTCAAATGTCAAATGGTGGTAGCGGGAATGCGGTGGTGGTTGCGGAAGCTCAATGGGATTGCGAAAATGCAATGATGGGTTGCGGAGTACGCAATGCGGAAATGGAGGGTAAGGTGGAGGACTATACACGGTGTCGGAGTTAGAAGCAGGGTCCTTAAGTAGCCGAAACACCTTAGGAGACACAACTCACAACACTAACAAAATTGGGTTAAGTTGGGGTGGTGGAAGTGTATGGTGGGCAAGCCTATGTGGGAGTTATGGTAGTGGTGGTGGTTGATGAAGAAGCAATCGTCCCTAAGTAGCCTAAACACCTTAGGAGACTCGAATCACTACTCAAGCGACCACAAATGCTATAAAGAACAAAATTGGTTAGGTTGCGGAAGTCGGTGGTGGTTATGCGAAGGTTGTGGTGGAAGCCCTAGGAAAAAATGCAAAGTTCCAAAACTTTGAGGGAGTCAAATAGTTATGGTAGTATTTTTGTTGGAAGGGGGATGTCAAGAGCTTTTCAACGAGCTAAAGAACGCGAAAATCAGACTCCAGATGAATTAGTTATGGACAAAACGGTGAAACGGGGATGGCTGAGATGTCACATGCCGGACATCCGGGCTCGAGGCCGGAAATCCGGGACCTGATGTCCAGAACCAAGCAGATTTGGTGCTCCAGGAGCCGGATGTCCGGCCCGATGGCCCGGATGTCCGGCCCGATGAATCCAGATCTCGTATGGGGCAGAAATTTTCGAATTGGGGGCGGAAATTGATGATTTCAAGGGCAAAATTTGATGGATTTTGTGGATGGAAAGTGGGGAAAATTGGGGATATGCTAGATCCACTCGAAACCAAGCAAACCCATGGATCAAAATCAACAAAACTTCGTCAAACCAACAAATCACAAAAAAATAAGGGGCTATTTTTGGTGTGGATTTTCGAAATTGGGACGAAATCAAACAAAAGAAGGCTAGAAAACAAGTGGGGAAGCTCCGAAATCATGATCAACGTGGCTCATGATACCAAGATGATGTAGGGTAGAAACATAGTGACCCGATCTTTCACGATAGAAGCGGATCTCGTGATGAACACGAAGAACACGAGGAGGGAAATGAGGGAAATCACGGGGGAAACACAAGAGAAACACTAAACCAACAAGAACAAGTTACACATGTGCTAGATCCTTGAGTACAAAGGGGAAGATACACGATCCAAAGTCAACAAAAGAAGATACACGGTAACCGGTCTTCTCCGTGAGGAGGTCTTGATGTTCTTCCCTAATGAGGGGTCTTGAATCCGCTTGGGGGATCTTCTCCGGTGGAGGCTCGAATCTCCGAGGAGAAGGTAACCAAGTGGATGAGCAAAGCTCTCACCCAAAATATGAGCTAATCCTTTGCTAACTCTAAAACGTAGGTGGAGGGGGAGTATATATATTCTAAGGGGCAAAGGGGTACATGGGGCTTGGCCCAGATGCACTGCACGCAGGCAGGGGATGCCAGACATACGGGCGACAAGCCGGATGTCCGGGGCTTCACGGAGAGCCGGATGTCCGGGCTGGCATGGCCGGATGTCTGGCCTGGAGGAGCTAACTTTGTTGCTCTCTATTTGGAGGGCACCGGATTTTCGGGGGCGAGGCCGGATGTCCGGGACTTGGCGAGGCGCCGGATGTCCGGGGTTGACACCGGATGTCCGAGGTCTGGAGCACTTGGCGGCTGGGCGGCTGTTGTTGTAGTGGTTGATGAAGCTATGTACCTAGGGTAGGGTCATGGATCTGTCCAACATACCCTCCCCAAGGACATCTCTACAAAGAATCAGAAGCAGTCGAAGAGAAACCATCATCCACTAGACCATGAAGATGTGTTCACTCGACCACCTTGAAGACACTCAACCACCAGAAGATGAGAAGTCCTTCACTCCGCAACGGCCAGAGTTTAACTCATAGCTTTATGGACATTTATAGCACTTTACTTCGGACGTTACTAGTAACGCTCCTCCTTTATGAACATTGAACCCTGTGTAATGGAGGGGAGCTGGGGTCCTGGCGCACTCTATATAAGCCACTCCCCTCCTTTGGGGCAAGGGTTCGCACTTTCTGTAATTCACACGCATATATCCAGTCGACCACCTCCGGGCTCCGAGACATAGGGCTGTTACTTCCTCCGAGAAGGGCCTGAACTCGTAAAACTCGCATGTACAACTCCTCCATAGCTAGGATCTTGCCTCTACATTCCTCCCCCTATTCTACTATCAGGTTTAGAACCACAACAGTGGTCGCCTCCAGCGACTGGATGTCCGGGCCTAGGGCCGGATGTCCGGGTCATGGAGTTGCCTTCTTCTCCTTTCGGTGTTTCTCTTTATCCATGGACTTGGTGGTTTGTCCGACTTCACGTGCATCTTCGGGAGGGTCCTCTTGATACCTAATCATGCATAACATTCTGGACTTAGGTAGTAGCCATGCCTCGAGAGGATCAAATGGGATATCACTAAGGAAAGAAGTCACCTCGTTCTCGAGAGCTCTAGCTCGTGCTCGTTCTCGAGACATAGGGTTGTTACTTCCTCCGAGAAGGGGCTGAACTCGTAAAACTCGCGTGTACAACTCCTCCATAGCTAGGATCTTGCCTCTCCATTCCTACCCCCTATTCTACTGTCAGGCCTAGAACCACGACAGTTCGCGCCCACCGTGGGGCAGGTGTCTTAGCGACTTGTTGGAGAAGTTGCAATTTTTCCGATCCCCTTCATCATGGTTTCAGGCGGAGGTTTGGCTGAGGGCTGCGAGATCCGTCTCGGTGCGCTCGTGTTTGTCGCCGACGACTCCGCTTGTCTTCAGGAGGCTCCACTCGACGTCGACGTGCTCCCCGCTTGCGGGGCGACGCACTTTCGCGCGTGCGTCCACGGCGTCCTCCTGCGGCAGCTGTCGACCCAGTATGGGTCAGCTCCAGCAGCTTTCCCCCTCCATGCGGCCCGGCGGAGCAAACGTTCCGGTCGGTCGAGGCTTCAGCGGTGGTGAGGCATGCGATGGCCCGCCAGTCGGCCACCCCTCAAGTCGCGGCGATCGAGCCTGACGAAACTCTCTACGGCCTGTTCGATCTGTCGACTGGCTCTGTAGATATCGCATCGAAGTGCGACAGCAGCGACCCAGCGGCTGCAGTTTTGATGGTCAATGGACCATGCAGTCCTCCTGGCTTCACCCGTGAAGACGGAGGCGACGGGAACGGAGATCCGTCGCGCGTTCATGAAGAGTACCGCCCCGAACCCCTCTCTTCGCAGCAGAGGGAGGAACTTCGCCGCCGGAACATGGATGCACTGCATACTCCTATAGTTGGAGAAACCCCTGAGGCCCAGGCCTTGGAGCAGGCACGCTTGGCCAACTTGGTTGAGCGCACTCGACTAGAGAACCTCCAGCGCGCACTCGACGATCATGCTCGGCAGTGTGCTCCCGAATCCAGTCGACGCCAACTTTTTCCACCTCCGACTCAGGTATACTGAACCCCGATCCAGAATCTAGCAGCTGCTGCCCGGATAGCAGAGTCGATCCAACCTTCCCAGTCAGAAGCTGGCCGAGGTCTGGTGCAGATCCGAGCCTTGCTCCAGGCGGCGGGAGAGCAGAATACGGTCATATCTCAGTCGCGGAATAGGATCCATAGAAGATCCATGGTTGCAGACATAGTTCAGTCGGCCCATAGACCAAGATCGCCCCCGAGGCGTGAGGGATATGGAGATCGACAAGATTAGTACATAAACCATGAGCAGTATGATCACCGAGCTGATCGCGATGATCGTCGTTGAGTGCCCACGCCTCCCCCAAGGAGTGGGTCATACGTGCCTCGGCAACATGAAGACAGACGCACTCACAGTGTTGGGCGAGGTATTCCAGTCGACCCCAGGGAGCCAGGCTTTGATGCAAGATCTATTCTCGTTGAGGGCTTGGTCGACAGAAATAGAGCTCACCGAGAGGGCCATGACAGGGATCTGCAAACTAGCAACAGGGTGCGTGTCTTAGGTCCAGAGTGCTTCAGCAGAGCTATGAGAGTTGCAATGATTCCCCCCAACTTTAGGTTGGCAACTGGAGTCAGTAAGTTCACTGGTGAGTCCAAGCCTGACACTTGGCTCGAAGACTACCGAGTGGCTGTCCAGATTGGTGGCGGCAATGATGAAGTGGCCATGAAACACCTTCCTCTGATGTTGGAGGGTTCGGCTAGAGCATGGCTGAATCAGTTGGCGCCTGGCAGTATTTATACTTGGGAAGATCTCGCCCGAGTGTTTGTCAGAACATTCGAGGGCACTTGCAAACGGCCGGCAGGTTTGACAGAATTATAGTGTTGTGTTCAGAAACCGAACGAAACTTTGAGGGATTATATCCAGAGATGGATCACCCTACACCACACGGTAGAGGATGTGTCTGATCATCAGGCAATTTGTGCCTTCAAGGAAGGTGTCAGGTATCGGGAGTTGAATATGAAATTCGGTCGGACAGGAAATATGAATTTGACTCGGATGATGGAGATTGCCACCAAGTATGCCAATGGTGAAGAAGAAGAACGACTCTGGAGTGGCAAGCACAAAGCAGTCGCCCACGAAGTCGGAGGAGGAAACTCCGGTCGGAAACAGAAGCGCAAGGCCAAGCCAGCTGCTCCGGGTGAAGCCTTGGCTGTGGTTCAAGGAAAGTTCAAGGGGAAGCCCAAAGGGCCGTGGAACCCCAAGAAAGTGAAAGATCAAGATGGAAATGACGTGTTGGATTTGCCGTGCCACATCCACACCAAAAAAGATGAAGAGGGTAATTTCGTTTACCAGAAGCACACCACTCGGTAGTGTCGGCTCCTAATCCAGCAATTCCGAGAGAAATAGCCCAAGGAAAAGGAGAAGGAAGCAGACAAGGCTGAGGATGAGGAAGGGGACGATGATGGTTATCCCCATGTGAATTCCACTCTGATGATTTTTGCTGATGTTGAGAGCAAAAGTCGATTGAAAGTCATCAACAGAGAAGTGAACATGGTCGCTCCGGTGACACCTAGTTACTTGAAGTGCTCACAGACTGCCATTACATTCGACCATTCTAATCATCCAGCACACATAGCCACCCCTGGGAGGCAAGCACTGGTGGTCGACCCGGTGGTCGAAGGCACTCGACTAACAAAGGTCCTGATGGACGGTGGCAGTGGCCTGAACATACTGTACGTAGATACATTGAAGGGAATGGGCATTCCGATGTCCAGACTCAGTGAAAGCAATATGAGTTTCCATGGGGTCATTCCAGGCAAGAAGGCCGCATCCCTCGGTCAAATGGCTCTCGACGTGGTTTTCGGTGATTCCAAAAATTACTGCAAAGAAAAGTTGACATTTGAAGTTGTGGATTTCCAGAGTGCCTATCATGCCATTCTGGGCAGGCCAGCTTATGCACATTTTATGGCTCGACCATGTTACGTGTACCTCAAATTGAAGATGCCTGGTCCCAAAGGGGTGATCACTATCTCTTTTAATCGGAAGAAGGCAGAAAAGTGCTTCCAGAAGAGCTCAAAGATCGCCGATGCTCAGATGGCCATGGTAGAATTGCAAGAATACCAGAAAAATGCAGATCTGAGTGATTTGTTGCGAGCCAAGAAGCCAGCCACAGATCCAACATTCCAGTCGTCTGGTGAAACGAAGTCGATTCACATTCACCCGACAGACCCCAATGCTGCTCCAACTCACATTTCAACCACACTCGACTCCAAATAGGAAGAAGCGCTCATCCAGTTCCTCCGTGAGAACTGGGACATCTTTGCATGGAAGCCTTCTAACATGCCGGGTGTTCCCAGGGGACTGGCTGAGCATCGTTTGTGAGTCAACCCAAAAGTGAAACCAGTCAAAGAACATCTTCGACGGTCCGCCGTACAGAAGAGAAAGGCAATCAGTGAAGAGGTGGCTCGGCTTTTGGCAGCTTAGTTTATCCGAGAGATTTACCACTCTGAGTGGTTAGCCAATGTTGTCATGGTCCCAAAGAAGGAAGACTCACTTCACATGTGCATTGATTTCAAGCATATCAATCGGGCCTTCCCCAAAGATCACTTTCCTCTCCCTCGCATCGACCAGATAGTCGACTCGACTGCAGGATGCGAGTGTTTGTCCTTTTTGGACGCCTACTCCGGGTACCACCAGATCCGTCTGTACAGACCTGACGAGATAAAGACAGCTTTTATCACCCCATTTGGGTGCTTCTGTTATGTCACAATGCCATTCGGTTTGAAGAATGCTGGAGCCACATTCATGCGGATGATTCAGAAGTGCCTGCTCACTCAGATCCGTCGGAATGTGGAAGCATACATGGATGACATTGTGGTCAAGTCATGTAAAGGTTCCGACCTACTGACTTTCCTTGCTGAAACCTTTTCCAGCCTCAGAAGGTATGATATCAAGCTCAATCCATCAAAGTGCATGATTGGAGTTCCGGGCGGAAAATTACTCGGTTTCCTTGTTTCCGAACGAGGGATCGATGCTAACCCAGAGAAAGTGGGTGCTATACTCCGAATGAAACGCCCTGTGCGTGTGCATGACGTCCAGAAGCTTACTGGTTGCTTGGCCGCCCTAAGTCGATTCATTTCTCGCCTCGGTGAAAAGGCGCTACCTCTTTACCGATTGATGAAGAAATCAGATAAGTTCGAGTGGACCCCAGAAGCTGATGCAGCATTTGCAGAGCTAAAAGCCCTGCTTTCCACCCAGCTGGTGCTTGCTACTCCAATCAGCAAAGAGCCTTTACTGCATTATATAGCAGCCACTGGACAAGTCGTCAGTACAGTACTTACGGTCGAGCGGGAAGAAGAAGGAAAAGCTTATAAAGTTTAGTGCCCAGTTTATTATATTTCTGAAGTCCTGACGCCGTCAAAGCAGAGATACCCGCACTATCAGAAGCTCATCTATGGGATTTACATGACCACGAAGAAGGTTGCACACTATTTCTCTGATCACTCTGTTACAGTCATCAGCGATGCTCCATTGTTAGAGATTCTGCACAACAAATATGCAACTGGTCGAGTTGCAAAATGGGCGATTGAACTCCTTCCCTTGGATATCAAGTTTGAGGCAAAGAAAGCTATCATGTCCCAAGTAATAGCAGATTTCCTCACCGAGTGGATCGAACAGCAACTGCCGACTCAAGTTCACTTGGAGCACTGGACCATGTTCTTTGAGGGATCCAAAATGCTGAATGGTTCTGGTGCAGGGGTAGTACTGGTATCCCCCCGAGGAGACAAGCTCAGATATGTCCTCTAGATTCACTTTGATTCCTTTCAACAATGAAGCAGAATATGAAGCACTCATGTATGGGTTGCGCATGTCCATCTCACTCGGCGTCTGTCGCCTCATGGTCTATGGCGACTAAGATTTGGTAGTCAATCAAGTGATGAAGGAGTGGGACGTCAGAAGCCCAGCCATGACTGGTTACTGCAACGCGGTGAGGAAGCTGGAAAAGAGGTTTGAGGGGTTAGAGCTCCATCACATACCCCGACTGAAAAATCAAGCAGCCGATGACTTGGCAAAGATAGGTTCCAAGAGAGAAGTCATTCCCAGCAATGTGTTTTTGGAGCATATTCACACACCGACAGTTTAGGAAGATCCTTTTACTGATGAGCCCCCGCAGCCTAAGAGCGCCACAGACCTGACTGAAGTCGAGGTCCCAGCCGTGGTCGACCTGATCATGGAAGTTCTGGCCATTACTCCCGACTGGACAGTGCCGTACATTGCGTACATCCTCAGGAAAGAACTCCCAGAGGACGAGGAAGAGGCTCGACAGATCGTCCGTCGATCCAAGGCCTTTACTGTGATAAGAGGACAACTGTTCAGGGAAAGCATGACTAGAGTCGGTCAGAAATCTGTAACACTAGAAGAAGGTTGAATGATCCTCAACGACATCCACTCGGGGACCTGTGGTCACCATGCATCCTCTCGGGCCATCGTGGCTAAAGCATACCGAGCTAGATTCTATTGGCCACGAGCACATGAAATGGCGAAAGATATAGTCGACAGATGTGAAGGTTGCCAGTTTTACTCCGACATGTCTCACAAGCCAGCGTCAGCCGTGAAGACCATCCCCCTCGTCTGGCCCTTTGCTGTTTGGGGACTGGATATGGTTGGACCTCTGAGAACTGGTAGGAGCGGCTTCACTCATGTGCTCGTTGCAGTCGACAAGTTTACCAAATGGATCGAATCTAAACCTATCAAGAACCTTGAGGCCAGCACCGCTGTCGTTTTTATCAGAGAATTGACATTAACATATGGAGTTCCACACAGCATCATCACGGACAACATGTCGAACTTCGATTCTGATGAGTTTAGAGATTTCCGCGCTTCTCAAGGCACACGAGTCAACTATGCTTAAGTCGCTCACCCGTAGTCGAACGGACAAGCAGAAAGAGCCAATGGCCTAATTCTCAAAGGACTGAAACCCCGACTGATGCGTGATCTCAAACACGCAGCAGGCGCTTGGGTTGATGAGCTTCCGTCAGTTCTATTGGGTTTAAGGACAACTCCTAATCGGTCGACCGGACGAACTCCTTTCTTCTTGGTCTATGGAGCCGAAGCTGTTCTGCCAAGTGACCTGCTCCACAACGCACCCCGAGTCGAGCTCTTCTCCGAAGAGGAAGCAGAGCAGGCCCGGCAAGATTTAGTCGATCTCTTAGAGGAGGAAAGAGAGATGGCCTTGATCCGGTCGACCATTTATCAGCAAGACTTGCGTCGATTCCACGCCAGAAATGTGAGGGGTCGAGCCTTTCAAGAAGGAGACCTGGTTCTTCGACTGGATCAACAGAAACCGCACAAGCTCACCCCAGCTTGGGAAGGCCCCTTCATCATCACCAAAGTTCTCCACAATGGAGCATACCATCTTTACAGTGTTGAGCATCAGAAAGACGAGCCATGAGCTTGGAACACGGAGCTGCTCCGCCCCTTTTATACTTAAGCACTCACTCGAATAAAATGTAATAAGAAGTACCTTTGTAATTTGTTTGTCAACGACAAGAGCTTTTCAGTCTGCTCGCATGATTGTTGTTACTTTTATTTACCTCTAAAATCCCCCAGTGGGTGGTCTTAGCCGCAAATCCGTTTTGCCTAAGTTCGAAAGAAAATCCTACCAACTGGTGAGCAATCCTCCCACTCGGGGGCTTAGCTGCAGTCCAGTACTCGCCTAAGTTCTCTCACCCGGAGAGTTAGCTGGAGTCGGGTACTCACCTAAGTTTGAAAAAATCCTACCGAGTGGAGAGCAATCCTCCCACTCGGGGGCTTAGCTGCAGTCCAGTACTCGCCTAAGTTCTCTCACTCGGAGACATAGCTGCAGTTCGGTACTCGCCTAAGTTTGAAAAAATCCTACTGAGTGGAGAGCAATCCTCCCACTCGGGGGCTTAGCTGCAGTCCAGTACTCGCCTAAGTTCTCTCACTCAGAGACTTAGCTCCAGTCCTGTACTCGCCTAAGTTTGAAAAAATTCTACCGAGTGGAGAGCAATCCTCCCACTCGGGGGCTTAGCTGCAGTACAGTACTCGCCTAAGTTCTCTCACTCAGAGACTTAGCTGCAGTCCAGTACTCACCTAAGTTTGAAAAAATCCTACTGAGTGGAGAGCAATCCTCCCACTCGGGGCTTGGCTGCAGTCCAGTACTCGCCTAAGTTTGAAAAAATCCTACCGAGTGAAGAGCAATCCTCTCACTCGGGGGCTTAGCTGCAGTCCAGTACTCGCCTAAGTTTGAAAAAATCCTACTGAGTGGAGAGAAACCCTCCCACTCGGGGGCTTAGCTACAGTCTGGTATCCGCCTAGGCTTAAGCCCTCCCACTCGGAGGCTTAACTGCAGTCCAGTACTCGCCTAAGTTTAAAAAATCCTACCGAGTGGAGAGCAACCCTCCCACTCGGAGGCTTAGCTGTAGTCTAGTACTCGCCTAAGCTCTCCCACTCGGAGTCCTTAGCTGCAGTCGAGTACTCACCTATGTTTGTAAAATCCTACCAAGTGTTGAGCAACCCTCCCACTCGGGGGCTTAGCTGCAGTCTAGTACTCGCCTAAGCTCTCCCACTTGGAGGCTTAGCGGCAGTCCAGTACTCGCCTACGTTTGTAAAATCCTACCGAGTGGGGAGCGAACCTCCCACTCTGAGGTTCGGAGCTAAGCCACAAGTACAACATGCTCTCCATCCCTATCCGCAAGGACGACGAGGTGCAGGTCAACTGCAACCTTCTCCTTCGGAGCTACGACACAAGTACAACGTGCGCTCCATCCCTATCTGCAAGGACGACAAGGTGCAGGTCGACACTAACCTTCTCCTTCGGAGCTACGACACAAGTACAATGTGCACTGCGTACCTATCCGCAAGGACGACGAGGTGCAGGTCGACTGCAACCTTCTCCTTCAGAGCTACGGCGTAAGTACAACATGCACTGCATCCCTATCCACAAGGACGACGAGGTGCAGGTCGACTGCAACCTTCTCCTTCGGAGCTACGGCACAAGTACAACGTGTGCTCCATCCCTATCCACAAGGATGACAAAGCGCAGGTTGACTGGAGCCACCACTTTAGAACTACATCTCCAGTGCAAAGACTATTCCGAGCAATGAACAAAGTCCATTGAAAGGCAAAACGCAAGCGTATTCAGAGATAAACCAAATTCGGATAAATCCTAAAGTTCCAAGCAGCAAACCAAAAGTATTCGACCATCAAGCCCGAAGGAGTTTAACGGTTACAGCAATCACTCGGCATTCCGAGGAAAATTTAAAGCAGATTCAAGTCTCATAAGTTTGTTCACTCGGCAGGAGGAGGGCTGGCAGGCTCGACGAATTCGTCCAGGTCAATCCCATCTGCGACCCGAGTAGCAGCAGCGATGAAAGTTTCCATGAAGGACTAGAAGTCATGCTTTTTGGTGTTAGCAACCTTGATCGCAGCCAACTTGTCTTCACGAGCCTCCTTGCAGTGGACTCGCACCAAGGACAGCGCCACGTTAGCACCACACCAGGCGGAGGACTTCTTCCATTCTTGCACTTGGTCAGGGATCTCGTTCAGTCGAGCCATCAGGGATTCCAGGTCATTTTAAAGCGTCGCCCTTGGCCAAAGCGATGAGTCGATACGGGAGACTACCTCCTTCAGGCGCACGAGGTAGCTTGTGGCGCTGGCGATACGGGACTCCAGTCGGAGCACGTTCATTGCAGTTTCGTCGCAAACTTGAGAAGCGATATGGTCCAGACCCGTCTCGACCTTTCCAGTTTCCTCGTCAAAGTCTTGACAGAATTCTGCAGCCAAAAATTAATGAGTCGACCGAGCAGGATCCGTTCGCAAGCATCAACACAGTCGGTTTAAAAGAAATACCTTCCAGCGTGAGATACAGCTTTTTGGCAAGAGGCTTCAGATAAGCTTCCGTGTCATTCCTCTTGCGGACCGCGAACTCCAACTTTTCATTCAGGGCAACCTTGTCCTTCTTCAGACTAGTCACTTCACGGTTAGCTTCATTGAGGCAAGATTTCAGCCTGTTCACCTCCCCTTCCAGCGTTCCGACTGAAGCCAGCTTCTGGTCTGCGAGAGCAGTTTTATCTTGGGCTGCTTTTTGTGCGGAGGCGAGGTCCAAGTCCTTCTTCTCCAGAGCCAACTTCATTTTCTCTGCAAAAGAACCAATCAAACCAAACAAGAGATCAAAGAAATATATTGAAAGACAGTCGACAGGCAGTTACCTTCCATACCAGCAGCTTCGTCTTGGGCTTTCTTCAGATTCTGCTGGGCCAATTCCAAGTCGAGGTTGAGTTGCCTCTGCTTCTCCTCAAGTTCAGCAAACTTGGAAATAAGAGTACAAGACTTCTGTAGAAGGCAAAAGACGGGTCAGTCAACAAGATCAAAGGTTGTTTACTTCCGAGTGAATAAAACCTAAAGAAGTTTGCTTAGACCCCAGCCGACTGCACACAGTCGGCTGCGGTCTCGGAGGCTACACCCAGCGGGTGCACTTGGCGTGCCCCCACTGATTATCAACTCAAAAAAAGGCTATTCAGACCCCAGTCGACTGCCAGCAGTCGACTGCGGTCTCGGGGACTACACCCAGTGGATGCACTTGGCGTGCCCCCACTGGTTCAGATCCTACTCGACCGGTCCACCCGAGTCGAGTGGAAGAAAAGAAAGGAAGGTAGAACTCAGACCCCAGTCGACTGCCAGCAGTCGACCGCGGTCTCGGGGACTACACCCAATGGGTGCACTTAGCGTGCCCCCACTAGTTCAGATCCTACTCGCCCAGACCGAGTGGAAGTACGCAACTACCAAAGACAGAAAAACACCCAGTGGGTGCACTTAGCGTGCCCCCACCAGTTCAGATCCTACTCGCCCAGACCGAGTGGAAGAACGCAACTACCAAAGACAGCAAAACACCCAGTGGGTGCTCTGATTTGATGCAAACAACAGGAGATTGTGTAGAAGAAAATTTTTCGGGTAGCATATCCTCATAGAACAAGAGCAGTCGGAAAGTCTACTTACCTGTACATTGGCCCGAAGAGCAGCACTGGCGTCGTAGGCAGCTTGGCTATTCTCATGCACCGTCTTCACCCGCTCCATCATCACGTCAGCCTGTCGTATGGCTTCCGCAGCCGCTTCCGACTGGTTGTCCGGGACGGGGTAGCTTGTGAAAAAGAGAGCAGACGACCCAGGTGTGGCAGCTTGGAGCTCCGTGGCGTGGAGTTGGACGACTGAAGGAATCACCGGTGCAGTCGATGGTGCAGGGTGCTCACTCGACAAGGGTGTAGCGAAGGTTACAGAGGCCCTGCCCGCGTCTTTCAGGTTGACGGACGAGTGGTGTTGTTGTTGGCCCTTGCTGAGACATCTTGTCAGCTGCTACCTTCTTGCTCTTCCTGGGCTTAAGAGCCACATCTTCATCGTCATCTGGAAGATTGATGACGTTGGGTGGAGCTGCAACATAGGTCATTCGACCCCAAGTAAACCAAGGAATCAAGAACAAGATCATAAGAGATTCTACCTGGGTTAGAGGTAACCGCGTCTTCCATCTCCTCGTCTCGGTATTGGAGAGAAGAGGTTCCCGACGTAGTGGCACTGCAAAGACCCGCATCCAGTCGGTTACGTTCTGTTACTCGAGTCGACAAAAAGAACAAGTCAGATGATTACCCAGAGATAGTAGGGACGGTCACTTTGATCCTGGGCAAAGCCTTTGGCGGTTTGGAGGAGGTTTCTTTCGGTGCTTTCGGTGCTGGAGGCAGCACAACTTTGGGCTGCTTCGGAGGCTTCTCAATCGGCATTGGGGAAGACGTCCTGGGACGCTTCAAAGACTGCCCAATCGGCGCGGCCACCAGGCCCGGAGCGCTCGCCGGGTCGTGAGCGTGTTTGGATCTCCTCTCCTTGTGAGGAGGCGAGTCAACCTCTTTGTCATCAGTCGATTTGTCGCTCTCCTCGTCCTCCTTGGCATCCGAGTGCCATTCGCCGCTCTCGCCCCCGCTCGCTCCTTCCTTGACGTCTTGCTCCTGCACTCCGTTGGGCATTGAGTACATGTCGATGAGGGCCTGAAAACACAACGATCAAAAGAAATTCGGTCGACCATCAACAAGATGTCACATAGTAAATCGGAAAGATACTTGATAAAACAGAGTCGTACCTACCCTAGCTGACGCGAGTGGTCGAATGGAATCACCCTCCCAGACCCCCAAGGGTTGTCTTTGTTGCTGGTGATTCCCATCAGCCACTTATCCAAGGTGTCCTCACTGACGTCCTCCGGGTGGATCCGAGTGGAGTCCTCGAGCCTAGAGTACATCCACATCGGATGATCACGTGCCTAAAGCGGTTGGATGCGTCGACCGAGAAAGACCTCCAGCGGGTCCATCCCAGTAACCCCGTCGCGGACGAGTTGGACGACCCGCTCAACCAGCACCTTGACCTGCACCTTCTCTTCTGGGACCACCTTCAGAGGGGAGGGCTTCTCCACTCGAGCCAAAATAAAGGGAGGAAGTCTAGTTGACTGACCCGGGGTCGGCTGGTCCTTACAGTAAAACCAAGTCGACTGTCAACCCCGGACCGAGTCGGGAAGGATCATTGCTGGGAAGGTGCTCTTGTTCCTCATCTGGATCCCCAGCCCCCCGCACATCTGGATCACGTGCGTCCTCTCATCACTCGGATTGGCCTTTTTGACCGACTGGGAGCGGCAGGTGAAGATGTGCTTGAAAAGACCCCAGTGCGGTTGATAGCCCAAGAAATTTTCACACATTGACACGAAAGCAACCAGATAGACTATGGTGTTTGGAGTCAAATGGTGGAGCTGAGCCCCAAAGAAGTTCAAAAGGCCCTGGAAGAAAGGATGGGGAGGCAGTGAGAATCCGCGATCTACGTGGGTGGCGAGGAGAACGCACTCCCCCTCCCTTGGCTGCGGCTCGGTCTCGTTCCCCGGGAGCCATGCCGACTTGTGGGGGATCAGTCCCCCTCCACCAGGTCGTCGAGGTGGTCTTGGCTGATCGTCGAGCAGATCCAGTCGCCCTGGACCCAGCCCGGCGGCAGGTCGGATCTCGACGAGGATCCGCCCCGGCTGGTCCGCTTGGCCTTCGCCTTGGCGGTCACCTTCTTCGCGCGCTCCAACGCCACCGTCTTCTCTTTCCCCGTGGCGACGGATCGAGTTCGAGCGAGGGTCCTGTGACGAGAGCAGAAGCGAGAGTGGCGGAGAGATCGGAGGAAGAAGAAAAGAGAATGGGAGCGCACGGGGCAGAGGCCTGGTCCGGTGCCTTTTATAAGGTCATTCCCCGAGTGACTGACTGGTGGACCCAGAATATCTAAACAAATCCTGCAACAGTCGTGCGTGCAGTACATGGTGAAAAGGTGGCGCGGAAATCGAGGAGACTTGCCTAATCCGTCCCGATTACCACGGTCTCGCCCGTCTGGCACGCTTCCCGAAATTCGAATCCCTTAAAATCCGCGGAGAGCAGAGCAACTTGCCAGACCGAAAACATCCTCCACACTATCATTCGGAATTCTACCGTGAAAGTTCACTCGACAAAAAAACTAAGAATGGACTAAGGCGACTGAAAAAGGAGTCGACATCGTCTCCTCAGTTCATTGTTCCAGAACAAGATATACTTATAGCACAAAGAATGAGTCAGAAGTGTTCCCAACTCCTTCCTCACTGAAACCCTGATCCATTCGGGGGCTAATGATGAAGCTATGTACCTAGGGTAGGGTCATGGATCTGTCCAACATACCCTCCCAAAGGACATCTCTACAAAGAATCAGAAGCAGTCGAAGAGAAACCATCATCCACTCGACCATGAAGATGTGTTCACTCGACCACCTTGAAGACACTCGACCACTAGAAGATGAGAAGTCCTTCACTACGCAACGGTCGGGGTTTAACTCATAGCTTTATGGACATTTATAGCACTTTACTTCGGACGTTACTAGTAACGCTCCTCCTTTATGAACATTGAACCCTGTGTAATGGAGGGGAGCTGGGGTCCTGGCGCACTCTATATAAGCCACTCCCCTCCTTTGGGGCAAGGGTTCGCACTTTCTGTAATTCACACGCATATATCCAGTCGACCACCTCCGGGCTCCGAGACATAGGGTTGTTACTTCCTCCGAGAAGGGCCTGAACTCGTAAAACTCGCGTGTACAACTCCTCCATAGCTAGGATCTTGCCTCTACATTCCTCCCCCTATTCTACTATCAGGCTTAGAACCACAACAGTGGTCGCCTCCAGCGACTGGATGTCCGGGCCTGGGGCCGGATGTCCGGGTCGTGGAGTTGCCTTCTTCTCCTTTCGGTGTTTCTCTTTATCCGTGGACTTGGTGGTTTGTCCGACTTCACGTGCATCTTCGGGAGGGTCCTCTTGATACCTAATCATGCATAACATTTCGGACTTAGGTAGTAGCCATGCCTCGAGAGGATCAAATGGGATATCACTAAGGAAAGAAGTCACCTCGTTCTCGAGAGCTCTAGCTCGTGCTCGTGTCATGGGGATGATCGTAGGATCCACCGCATCACAAATCCTCGTGCCCTGATTTCACACTAGACAAGTTAACCCTGAAGTGCCCGACGGGGATTAGATGGTTGTGGAACGTGGGTTGCAAGGGGTTCATTATCATCCCCTTGCCCACGTCCACCTTCTGGCCTTTGATCAAGTAGAGTATGGTGCACGGGGTTTCTTCGGCCTGCAAACACATGTGTGTGGCGTAAAACATCCAAAAGCAACGAAAATGGAATATTCTATATATATATGTTGGTGCGACATGTAATTACCGTGAGGGCGTCGAGCTCAGCCAAAGACGAAGGCCCACCTAGCGCGCTAGAGACTCAGGACGAGCTGCTATGAGCGGGAGCGACTGAGCAAGTGATGGTGTGGTGGTGTTGTTGTTCACAGATTTGCTCCCGACGAAACTGGGCAATGGGAAATCATGTACCGTCTTGTCTGGATTTTCCTTCGTCCAGTTGATGATAGCTGGAACCATGTGAGTAGCGAAATCATTTCTGTAGGCAGTTACACCAGCATTGACTACCTGTTGTAGCAACTCATTTTTCTCCTCGGCTGTTTTTTGCGTCCTTAGCTTCTTTTTTCTCGACCGCAAGCTTCATCTTCTCGTCGATGTCCGCCTGACTAAACTTCTTTTTCTGCTTCTTGGCCTTCGGGCCCTCGTTGTAAAAAACCTTCCACGTGGCACCATCTCTAGCGCCGTGCACATGACCATATTGCGACCGCTGGCCCAAAGGGAGTCCCTTAAGTTTGTTCAGGGCCCGGTTGAGAGGGGTGTCCCACTTGGGCCTCATCGGAGAAGTAGGGCTTTCGGCTGCAAGCTGGTGTTGCTTCTCCTGCAGAAGGAGTGTTAACCGTTTAGGAATGTGTAGTCGACTAGATCTGGAGCTAAATGTAAGGTGGTAAAAGAATAATTACCAGTAGTCTAATCAATTTCCTCGTGATCTGGTCCGCGTAAAAAACCTTCTTTTCCTTCTCCCACTTGTAGCGGGCCCTGATGAAGTCATGCTTCAAGGGGTTGGTGAACTTCGCGAAGGGGTCTGGGATACCCGCGGCTTCACGTTCCGTGTTCTCCTTATCCCATATAGGCCTTTTACCGAGGTAGCCACGGCTTCCGAGGTGATGCTTCCCCGTGTTCCTTTGCTGAAGGCTCTTGAGTTTCGTAGCCTTAGCCTTGGCTCCCCCGGTAGCGCAAGTGTCCTTGAACTTTTCGAACTCCTCTTCCGTAAGTGTCGGATTTTCCTCCAGAATCTTGGGCAGGGGTTCCTCAGCCTCAATAGCTCGTTTCACCCTCCCTTTCTAGGAGGCCAAATCATTACTGAACATGCCCATGGCGTGATTGTTAATCTTTTTCATCTTCGGATCATCCCATGGTTGTTCTATGTTATCATCCCGGTCAGGGAACTTGAATCTCTTGTGCAACTTAGTCAGGAGCAACTATGTCAAATGTTCTTTACTCCTTAAGTCATCGTCATTGATGCTCGTGCATTCCCGTAGGATGCATCCTACTTGGTTCCCATAGCACTTGCGAGGTTCTTCCGGCTCTAATGGCTCAAACTTGCCAGGTGCCATCTTTGTGATCACCGGTCATCCAATCCCTAGTTTGTTAGGTTTTCGTATCCTCTGCTTCTTCTGCTTCTTCTTTTCGGTAGCAGCATCGGCGCAGGTACCTTCTCCGCTGGTATCTTCCCCACCGGTCTCGACGCTGCCATCGGTGCCGGCGCCGTCGGTGTCGATGTCGGCGAAAGTACCATCATCGAGGATGACCTACAAACCTTGACTTTGCAACAATCTCGCCTTAGCAGTCAAATAGTCGAGGTACTCTTGTTCACCCTCATAATCCATCTTGTTTGCATCTTGGTCAGAAGGCCCAGTTTCTTCATTGTTCGACATATTTCCTATGATTAAGTCTCCTCATTTAATTATAAAACTATGAAAAAAAATGAGAAATGACATAAAAAGAAATCTATCTAGCACAAATCATGCCAAAATTCATGGAAAATTTCGGCATGACCTTCGCTAAAAAAGGACATATCGAGGGCCTGAAATTCACCAGAACGGAAATGAATCAACATTCTGGCGTAACATAGGCCACTAGGATCATTTAACCTGCACATAATCATCATGTCCAAATGACATGTCCAAGTTCCAAATATGACATGTCCAAAACATCACATGTCCACATATCACATCTGCCCTAACTAAATATATAACCTAATTATCCTTCTTCCCTAACTAAAACCTAAGTAAATTAACCAAAAAACCTAGCTACCAGAGAGAGGAGGAGCGGTGGGGGGCTTACAGAGGGTGAAGGCCCGACGACGGCCGAGGTTGGGAGGGGTCGGGGTCAGGGTCGAGCGCCGGGGCCGTGGTCGGGGTCGGCGCAGGTCGGGATCGGGGCCGGAGCCGACGCCGGGGTCGGTCGGGGGCGAGCGCAGATGTGCGGCGAGGGCAGGACTCCGGCGGTGCGACGAGGAAGAGAGCATGGGGATTTGGGGGAAAAGAGGCGGGATGAAGGGAGGAGCGGGGATTTTGGAGGTTAAGTGGGCATAGCAGTAGCGCGTTTAGGCAAAACGCGCTATAGCTACTTCAGGTATCCATAGCGCTTTCGTGTAGAAATCGCTACTACTATCTTGACTAGTTGTAGCTCTTTTCTCACAAAAGCGCTGCTACTATAAAAATGGCTAAGTGTGTATACAAAATAGGAACATATATATTACATCATTCGAGCCATGCATAGTAATGGCTAAGTGTGATGTAGGGTAGAACCCTAGTGGCCCGATATTTCACGATAGGAGCGGATCCCGCGATGAACACGAAGAACACGAGGAGGGAAACGAGGGAAATCACGGGGGAAACACAAGAGAAACACTAAACCAACAAGAACAAGTTACACATGTGCTAGATCCTCGAGTACAAAGGGGAAGATACACGATCCAAAGTCAACAACGCACGATACACGGTAACCGGTCTTCTCCGTGAGGAGGTCTTGATGTTCTTCCCTAAAGAGGGGTCTTGAATCCGCTAGGGGGATCTTCTCCGATGGAGGCTCGAATCTCCGAGGAGAAGGTAACCAAGTGGATGAGCAAAGCTCTCACACAAAATATGAGCTAATCCTTTGCTAACCCTAGAATGTTAGGGCGAGGTGGAGTATATATAGTCTGGGGGGATAAGGGATACACGGGCCTCGGCCCTTCACTGTGCGCAGACAGGGGAGGCCGGATGTCCGGGCTGGTTGGACTGGATGTCCGGGCTTTCAGGCGACGCCGGATGGCTGGGCTGGGGAGGCCAGATGTCCGGGCTGGAGTGGTGGCATTTGTTGCTCTCGGGTTCGGAGGGCCAGTTTTCTAGGCTCGGCCGGATATCCGAGGGCTCGGGAGAGACCGGATGTCCGGGCTGTCGCGGCCGGATGTCCGGGGCCTGTAGCTTCTGGCGGCTGTGCTGCTGTAGTGGACGACGCTCCAGGGGCCGGATGTCCCGGGCCTGGGAGATGTTCTTGGCTCCTTCCGTTGGTTCTCCTCATCCATGAACTTGGGGACTTGTACATCTTCATGTGCATCTTCGGGAAGGACCTCTTGGTGCCTAATCATGCACAACACCTCGGACTTAGGTAGTAGCCATGTCTCATGCGTAGAAAGTGGAAGTTCGAAGAGGAGTGGGTTCACCTTATCATCGATAGCCTTGGCTCGGGCTCGTGTCATTGGTCCAAGTGGTGTCGTTGGAGGTGTAGGTGCGTCCATGGGGATGATCTTGGGATGCTCTGCATCATCTCCCCTCCCTTGCGGAAGATCCGTCCTCGGATCGAAATCCTCATCACCATGGTAGGGCGAGAGATCTTTGATGTTGAAGATGTCGCTCAAGGAGTACTTGTCACGAGGGATGTCAATCTTGTATGCGTTGTTGTCCTTGAATGGTCCATCCGCGCGTGGTCGAAGTTTGGACTTGCATTCTTTGGGAAAGCGGTCCTTGCGAAGGTGTAGCCACACGAGGTCACCAATGTTGAATAGCATAGGTTGCTTGTTGACGTTGAGCTTGGTCGCAAGGCGTTGTACTTGGCACTCGATGGTGTTTCTTGTATCTTCATGCACCTTCTTGAGAAGGGTCGCTCGTGCACTTGCGTCCAAATTGATGCACTATTGGAGTGGTAGAGGGAGAATATCCAATGGTGACAAAGGGTTGAATCCGTAGACGACCTCGAAGGGGGACTTGCCAGTTGTTGAGTGTCTTGCTCGGTTGTAGGCGAACTCGGTGATAGGTAGGCACTCCTCCCACTCCTTGATGTTCTTATTGATGAGTACTCGAAGTAGAGCGGAGAGTGTGCGGTTTGTCACCTCCATTTAGCCGTCGGTTTGAGGATGGTAAGTCGTGGAGAAGAGTAGCTTGATTCCGAGCTTGGCACATAGGGTCTTCCAAAAGTAGCTAAGGAACTTCACGTCGCGGTCCGAGACGATAGTCTTTGGCACACCATGTAGACGCAATATTTCTCTAAAAAAGAGATTAGCAACATGTGAAGCATCGTCTATCTTGTTGCAAGGAATAAAATGTGCCATTTTTGAGAAACGGTCCACAACGACAAATATTGAATCTTTCCCATTTTGAGTCCTAGCCAAACCAAGTACAAAGTCCATGCTAATGTCTTCCCATGGTTGGTATGGAACTGGTAGAGGCATATAGAGGCCATGAGATTGAGCTTTGGACTTAGCTTTGCGACATGTAGAGGATCGGTTGGTGAAACGATTGACGTCCCGAAACATCTTGGGCCAAAAGTAGTTCTTTGAGAGCGTGGCGAACGTCTTATCGCGTCTGAAATGTCCCATTAAGCCTCCTCCATGAGATTCCTGCAAAAGCTACAAACGAAGAGAAGACTCACGGATGCAAATTTTGTTAGCTCGCATAAGATATCCATCTTTGATGTAATAGCGTTCCCAAGATGTATGCGACAAACACTTGGCATAAGGAGTAGCAAAAGTTGCATCATGCTCATACAAGTCTTTGATATGCTCGAAGCCAATGACATCTATCTCAAGTTGTGTAAAAACCATGATTATGCGGAAAAGAGCATCCGCTACGATGTTTTATTTACCCCTGATGTACTTGATGACATAAGGAAAAGACTCAATAAATTCACTCCATTAGCTTGACGCTTGTTCAACTTGGTTTGACCTTAAGATACTTGACAATCTCATGATCGGTATGAATGATAAACTCATGGGGACGAAGGTAATGTTCCCATTCATGCAAAATGCGGACTAAAGCATATAGCTCTTTGTCATAGATGGGGTAATGGAGTTGCGCTCTAGAAAGTTTCTCACTAAAGTAAGCTATGGGGCGCTTCTCTTGCGTTAACACACCTCCTATGCCATTACCACTAGCATCGCAATGAATCTCAAAAGGCTTGTCGAAGTTGGGTAAAGCAAGCACGGGAGCATGAGTAAGCAAATTCTTAAGCTCATTGAATGTGGTATCTTGGGATGGTCCCCAAACAAAAGGCGCATTCTTCTTGCTCAAAGCATGTAAAGGCGAAGCAATGGTGCTAAAATCCTTCACAAAGCGACGATAGAAACCTGCAAGGCCAAGAAAACTACGCACTTGATGCAAGTTGGTTGGTTGCGGCCAAGTCTTAATAGCATTGATCTTGGACTCATCAACATGAACACCCTTAGAAGAAACAGAAAACCCAAGAAAACGAGCTTGTCAACGCCAAAAAGCATTTCTCCATATTAGCATAGAGATGCTCTTTTCTAAGAGTTTGCAAAACGGTTCGGACATGGGTGACATGCTCTTTGATAGATTTGCTAAACACAAGAATGTCATCAAAGTAAACCACAATAAATATACCAATGTAAGGGCAAAAGACATGATTCATAAGGTGCATAAAAGTGCCTGGTGCCTCCGAGAGACCCACAAGCATGACTAACCACTCATACAAACCAAACATGGTTTTGAAGGCGGTTTTCCATTCATCACCCTCTTGTATGCGGATTTGATAGTAACCACTCTTAAGATCAATTTTGGAAAAGATAGTGGCACCACTAAGCTCATCAAGCATATCATCTAGGTGTGGAATGCGATACCTATAGCAAATGATGATAGCGTTGATAGTTCTACAATCGGAGCACATGCGAAAGCTACCGTCATGTTTTGGCACAAGAACGACCTGGACGGCGCAAGGGCTCAAACTTTCACGCACATGTCCATGGTCTATGAGATGCTTTACTTGCCTTTGTATTTCTTTGGTTTCTTCGGGGTTGATGCGGTACGGAGCTTTTTTCGAAAGAGGTGCTCCAGGGATGAGGTCGATTCGGTGCTCAATGCCTCGTAGAGGAGGTAGACCCGGAGGTAGCTCCTCGGGGAAAACATCTTGAAATTCCTGCAAAAGAGAAGACAAGACTAGAGGAAGAGTGTGAGAAGTGTTAGTTTGTGGTGCATTGTCCTTGCACACGAGGATGTAGTGTTGGTGATGAGGACATCGATACCATTGTTACACCCACAGCCCCTGCTGCTATACATACTGGACCAATTACTAGAGCTCACGCACGCCAATTGAATTATCGGGTACTTCCGTTTTTTTGGTAATGATTCTAATGTTCATGAGAATATGATGCTGCCTAAATTGGATACATTTGTTTTGCTTACAAATGAAGGGCCTAGCTTGGACAAGAAAGATGAACCTTGGAACAAGTTCAAGCATGGAGATGATGGCATGCGCAAGGGGGTCAAGAACGGAGTTACAAGTGATGATTTTGTGACTTTGAAGCCACCATAAGGAGTACATGAAGCCTTGGATGAAATATACAAGATGCCACTTTATAAATTTCGTTCAGAGGCTATTTTAGGTGCTGCGTCACCTTATTATTGGGCCAGGCCCATGTATTTTTTCGAAATACTTAAGTATAGGCTGTTTTTAGAGTCGTATGTGTGGGGAAACAAGAGTTAGGGTTGGTTTCGGACCCCTCCTCCAAGGGCCATGAAATCCCCCTCTCTTCCTCCATATATACAGCCCTTAGGGCGTTGTTTAGACTTTGGGTTTTGTTTAGATTAAAAGTTCGGCATAGCTGCAACTTCGCGTACTTCGTTTGTGTCCAACGACCAGACCAAGACGTCACAGAACCCCACCTTGATCAATAAAGCTTTCATCTTATATTCGCAATATCCAGATTGCAATCTCAGTTTCTTGCTTGTTCTTCGTTTGCTCGCAGGAAACAGACCTTCATGGTCAGGTTGATCATGCTCCGGCGTGGTCAATAACCCTCGGAAGTTGGTTTAGCGATTGCTAAGGCGTGACGTCTCGCACGTTCGTAGTCGGATAGTCAAGGTCGACTCCCACAGAAACGATTGCCACCATCTCATCGAAACATCGGGACACCTTTGCCTCTATCAAGTGGTATCAGATTTCCAGGTTGCTCGGTGAGATTTTACAGTTTTTCATAGTTTAGATCGAGTCTGCTCTTCCTACCTATAGTCCACGGAAAAGCCAAAAAAAATAGGGTTAGTTCATCCTATCCGAACCAATCTGAGCCTTTGCATAATCTTTTCTGTATTTGCTTTTTTGAATTTGCGGTCGCATCATCGTGTCAAGTTGCTGGTCTTAGCGTCTAGTCCTTTAGAGTTTCGATTTCTGTTCACAGGTTGTCATGTCGCCGCTGCCATATATCACCACCGCATCATCATCATCGCTGCTGCCATATACCTCCACCTCACCAACTTCATCGTCGCTGCCATATTCACCACCAATCCGAGTCCATATACGCCACCACATATCCGCTGCCATCACGCCAATCTGAGTCCACCTGCAACATATATCCGCCACCAATCCGATTTCCACCAGATTCATCGCCGCCACCAGTCCGAGATTCCACCAAATTCATCTCCGCCATACTTCGAGTCATGACAAAATAGGACTCCAGAGTTTCCATGCTACCCGCAGAAGAAAAATAGTTCCAACCTCAAAAAATTCAGAGTCTGGAAAATTCCGGCTAGGCAGTTTTTAGGCCATTTGTAGACTTTTTCGAAAAAAAATTGTTACAGAGCAAAAAAAGAGAAAAAAGTGAAAAAAAATTCAGAGCGTGCTCCTCCCTTGTTTACGTGCAGCGCCGTGATTTTGTTAGTGTTCTAAGCTCGCGTCTCTAGCACGGTCTAGCTAGGACCAGCACAGTACCGTTGTTGACCGTTTATTCAACTTTGCATCTCTGAATTGATTATTGCTGACCCTTTTTGCTACCATATTATAAGCCTTCCTAGCTCCACATACATCTACATCGTGTGTTTGACTCTCCCTGGTAATCGCTGTATCCAAGCTGTGAGAGTTTTGACTATGACGGTTGCTGACCACCGCCTGTTGCTGGGTAAGAACTGGTAAGAATTTGAGATTTGCTTGACGGATTGGTGACACTCCACCACCGCCATTTTCTAGTAGTATGTAGGATCATATTCTTGTGTGTTTCTATGCTGCTAACCATGGCAGGATCACAACCCGACGCGATTGACTGGGAGAACATGACGAACAAAGAGTTACATGATAAGTTTCAGCAAATGATGAGTGGACAGGTGGAAGATGTGCTAAACAGATTTGAAGAGGCCATGGAGAAGATAGATGGCATTGAGAAGGCATTCGAAACAAAGCTCGATAACAAGTTTAATGAATTGCTCGCGCGTCTTCCCCCGCCTGCTGCACCTGTCGCACCTCTACAACAACAACAACATTGTCTTCCAAATCAAGTGGTCCGAGCACAACGCGTTCCCATTGAGCCTGGTCAAACTTCTGGTGCTGCTGTACCTACTGTTGGTGCTTTTGTCGCTCCTGCTGCTACTGCAGAGGTGGAGGACCATTACGAGGATGAGGTTGATCAAAATCAGAACTACGTGCAACCACCAGCACCACCACAACCAGGTCGTCCTCATGCATATCATCGCAATGGTAGGGATGCACCGCCACCTGAGGTACATGACCATCTTCCTAAACTGAAATTGAATTTTCCACCATTTGAGGGTAGATATGTTCCTGATCTATATCTTACTTGGGAGTTAGAAGCTGAGCAACGATTTACATGTTTACAATATCCTGAGGAGAGACGTGTTCCTGATGATGTTTGCGCTTTCACTAGCTTTGCATGTGTTTGGTGGTCTGAACATTGTAGATTATATCCTATTCCAACTACTTGGGCTGCTTTGAAAACTGCTATGCATACTCGTTGGGTTCCACCATATTATCAACATGAATTACTTCGAAAATTGCAGTGTTTAAGACAAGGAAAAAATTCTGTAGAAGAATATTATCAGGAATTACAAACTGGCATGATTAGATGTGGTATTGTTGAGGAGGATGAAGCTATGCTTGCACGTTTTATGGGTGGCTTAAATAGAGAGATTCCGACCATTCTAGAGTATAAGGAGTATACTAATATCACTCCTTTATTCCATCTTGCTTGTAAAGCTGAACGTGAAGTGCAGGATCGATAGGCATTGGCGTGAACTAACTTTTCTACAGGTCGATCTTCATCATGGACACCACGTGCATCCTCTACTTCCACTCCACCAGCACCTCCATCAGGTGCCACCTCCAGCCGTGATACAAGAAAGCAGGCACAACCACCACTATCTGCCAAGAGCACACCTGCCGGACCTGCGCAGAGCTCTTCTTCTTCCATGGCATCAACAGGGCACACAAGTGATATTATTTGTCGTCGTTGTAAGGGAAGAGGACATTTTGCGAGAGAATGCCAATCTCAGCGTGTGATGATTGTTACTGAGGATGGTGGGTATGAGTCCGCTAGTGACTATGATGAGGAGACTTTGGCTCTTATTACACATGAAGAACACGGTGGAGAGGATTCTGATCATGAGACGCAATACATGGCTGCTGAAGACGCTAATAGGTATGAATGTTTAGTTGCTCAACGTGTTTTGAGGGTGCAGGTTACACAAGCTGAGCAAAATCAGAGGCATAATTTGTTCCATAGAAAGGGAGTTGTGAAGGAACGTTATGTTCGCGTCATCATAGATGGAGGGAGCTGCAATAACTTGGCTAGCATGGAGATGGTGGAGAAGCTATCTCTCACCACAAGACCACATCCACATCCTTACTACATCCAATGGTTCAACAACAGTGGCAAGGTTGAGGTAACACATACTGTTCGTGTGCATTTTAGTATCTCTACATATGCTGATTGTGTTGATTGTGATGTGGTACCAATGCAAGCATGTTCCTTATTACTTGGTAGACCATGAAAATTTGATAAAAATTCTGTACACCATGGTAGAAACAATCGGTATACTCTTGTTCATAAGGATAAAAATATTACTTTGCTTCCTATGACTCCTGAATCCATTTTGAAAGATGATATTAATAGATTTAATAAAGCAAAACAGGAGAAACATAACAGTGAAAATCAGATTGTGGCAAAAGAATTTGAGTAACAAATGAAACCTACTAATAAACCATCTAGTGTTGCTTCTGAAATTAAATTGAAAAGCGCATGTTTACTTGCCACAAAATCTGATATTGATGAGCTAGATTTCAGCAAATTTGTTTGCTATGCTTTTGTGTGCAAAGAGGCATTATTTTCATTCGAGGACGTGCCTTCCTCTTTGCCTCCTGCTGTCACTAACATTTTGCAGGAGTTCGCTGACGTCTTTCCACAAGACGTGCCACCGAATTACCACCTATTTGAGGGATTGAGCATCAAATTGACTTAATTCCCGGTGCATCATTACCCAACCATGCACCATACCATACCAATCCAGAGGAGACGAAGGAGATTATGCGTCAAGTACAAGAACTGCTCGACAAAGGTTATATACGCGAATCCCTTAGTCCTTGTGTTGTTCCTATCATTTTAGTGCTGAAAAAGGATGGTACGTCGCGTATGTGCGTTGATTGTAGAGGCATTAATAATATTACTATTCATTATCGTCATCCTATTCCAAGGCTAGATGATATGCTTGATGAATAAAACAACATTTAAAACTAAGTTTGGATTATATGAGTGGTTAGTCATGCCTTTTGGGTTAATTAATGCACCTAGTACTTTCATGAGGTTAATGAATGAAGTTTTACGTTCTTTTATTGGACGATTTGTGGTAGTTTACTTTGATGACATATTGTTTTAGAGCAAATCTTTGGAGGAACATTTGGAACATTTATGTGTTGTTTTTATTGCTCTATGTGATGCATGTTTGTTTGGTAACCTTGGAAAGTGCACCTTTTGCACCGACCGAGTATCTTTTTTTGGCTATGTTGTTAGTCCACAGGGAATTGAAGTTGATAAAGCCAAGATTGAACCTATTGAGAGTTGGCCGCAGCCCAAAACGGTCACACAAGTGAGGAGTTTCCTTGGCCTCGCTGGATTCTATAGGCGTTTTGTGAGAGATTTCAGCACCATTGCTGCACCTCTCAACGAGCTTACAAAGAAGGATGTGCCTTTTGTTTGGGGTACCGCACAGGAAGAAGCCTTCACGGTATTGAAAGATAAGTTGACACATGCTCCTTTACTCCAACTTCCTGATTTTAATAAGACTTTTGAGCTTGAATGTGATGAGAGTGGAATTGGATTAGGAGGTGTGTTATTAAAAGATGGCAAACCTGTTGCATACTTTTCTGAAAAATTGAGTGGGCCTAGTCTGAACTATTCTACTTATTATAAAGAATTATATGCTCTTGTTCGGACCTTAGAAACATGGCAACATTATTTATGGCCAAAGGAATTTGTTATACATTCTGATCATGAATCTTTGAAACACATTAAAAGTCAAGCAAAACTGAACCGTAGACCTGCTAAATGGGTTGAATTCATTGAGACTTTCCCTTATATCATTAAACACAAGAAGGGTAAAGAAAATGTTATTGCTGATGCATTGTCTCGTCGTTATACTATGCTTTTACAACTTGACTTGAAAATATTTGGTTTGGAGACCATCAAAGATCAATATGTGCATGATGCTGAATTTAAAGATGTATTGCAGAATTGTAAGGAAGGGAGAACTTGGAACAAGTTCATTCTTAACGATGGATTCGTGTTTCGTGCTAACAAGCTATGCATTCCAGCTAGCTCCGTTCGTCTTTTGTTGTTGCAGGAGGCACATGCAGGAGGATTAATGGGACACTTTGGCGTCAAGAAGACAGAGGATATACTTACTACACATTTCTTTTGGCCAAAGATGAGACGGGATGTTGAGCGTTTTGTTGCTCGCTGCACTACATGTCAAAAAGCTAAGTCATGACTCAATCCTCATGGTTTATATATGCCTTTGCCTGTACCTAGTGTTCCTTGGGAGGATATATCTATGGACTTTGTTTTAGATTTACCTCGAACAAAGAAGGGGAGGGATAACATATTTGTTGTTGTGGATAGGTTCTCAAAAATGGCACACTTTATACCATGTCATAAAAGCGGTGATGCTGTTAATGTTGCTGATTTGTTCTTTCGTGAAATTATTGGCTTGCATGGTGTGCCAAATACTATTGTTTCAGATCATGATACTAAATTTCTTAGCCACTTTTGGAGATGTTTATGGGCTAAGTTGGGGACTAAACTGCTTTTTAGTACTAGTTGTCACCCCCAAACTAATGGATAAACCGAAGTAGTCAATAGAACATTGTCTACTATGCTTAGGGCTGTTTTGAAGAATAACAAGAAAATGTGGGAAGAATGCTTGCCATATATTGAATTTGCTTATAATCGTTCATTGCATTCTACTACTAAGATGTGCCCTTTTGAAATTGTGTATGGTTTCCTACCTCGTGCACCTATTGATTTGTTGCCTCTTCCATCTTCGGAGAAGGTTAATTTTGATGCTAAAGAACGTGCTGAATTGATTTTAAAAATGCATGAGTTAACTAAGGAAAACATTGAGCGTATTAATGCTAAATATAAACTTGTTGGAGATAAGGGTAGAAAACATGTTGTGTTTGCACCTGGAGATCTTGTTTGGTTACATTTGCGTAAGGATAGATTTCCTAATTTGCGCAAATCAAAGCTAATGCCACGTGCTGATGGTCCTTTTAAGGTGTTAGAGAAAATAAATGATAATGCATATAAACTTGAGCTGCCTGCAGATTTTGGGGTTAGTCCCACTTTTAACATTGCAGATTTGAAGCCTTATTTTGGTGAGGACGATGAAATTTCGTCGAGGACGACTTCATTTCAAGAAGAGGAGGATGATGAGGACATCAATACCATTGTTACACCCACAGCCCCTGCTGCTATATATACTGGACCAATTACTAGAGCTCGCGCATGCCAATTGAATTATCAGGTACTTCGATTTTTGGTAACGATTGTAATGTTCATGAGAATATGATGCTGCCTAAATTGGATACATTTGTTTTTCTTACAAATGAAGGGCCTAGCTTGGACAAGAAAGATGAACCTTGGAACAAGTTCAAGCATGGAGATGATGGCATGCGCAAGGGGATCAAGAACGGAGTTACAAGTGATGATTTCAGGACTTTGAAGCCACCATAAGGAGTGCATGAAGCCTTGGACGAAATATACAAGATGCCACTTTATAAATTTCGTTCAGAGGCTATTTTAGGTGCTGCGTCACCTTATTATTGGGCCAGGCCCATGTATTTTCGAAATACTTAAGTATAGGCTGTTTTTAGAGTCCGTATGTGTGGGGAAATAAGAGTTAGGGTTGGTTTCGGACCCCTCCTCCAAGGGCCACGAAATTCCCCCCTCTTCCTCCATATATACAGCCCCTAGGGCATCGTTTAGACTTTGGGTTTTGTTTAGATTAAAATTTCGCCATAGCTGCAACTTCGCGTACTTCGTTTGTGTCCAACGACCAGACCAAGACGTCGCAGAACCCCACCTTGATCAATAAAGCTTGCATCTTATATTCGCAATATCCAGATTGCAATCTCAGTTTCTTGCTTGTTCTTCGTTTCCTCACAGGAAACAGACCTTCGTGGTCAGGTTGATCGTGCTCTGGCGTCGTCAATAACCCTCGGAAGTTGGTTTAGCGATTGCTAAGGCACGACGTCTCGCACGTTCGTAGTCGGATTGTCAAGGTCGACTCCCACAGAAACAATAGCCACCATCTCATCGAAACATCGGGACACCTTCGCCTCTATTAGTAGGACACTAGATGGGTTCTCACCCACTCCTCTTATCTCACTTTTGGTGGAAAATAGGACTAGGTTCTTCTTTTCGCTCATCGTGGAGGTGTTCGATTTGCGCTTTTGGCGCTCACTCTCATTTTGGTGGCTCGCTCTCTCACTATGATCTCCATGATAGGTGGCTTGCTTGTCGCCGATCACTTGACTTGGCGACATTGGACGGAGGACGTACTCCTTGCCCTTCATCTTGAAGATGTAGTGGTTCGTTCAGCCGTTGTGGACGACTCCTCTATCTAATTGCCATGGCCGTCCAAGGAGAAGATGACAAACGGTCAATGGAACGACGTCGCACTCCAAGGTGTCTTCGTAGGTGCCGATTTTGAAGGAGACTTGTACTCGGTGCTTGACTTGGATGGTGCCGGAGTCACTAAGCCATTGCACTTTGTATGGATGTGGATGCTTCGTCTTGGGCAATTGGAGCTTGGAGCAAAGTTCTTCACTTGCGAAATTATGACAACTCCCTCCATCGATGATGACCTTGACGGATCGTCCATTGATGCCGGCCTTGGTGTGGAATATGTGGCATCGTTGGTCTTCTTCTTGGTGATGTTGGAGAGTCAAAACCTTGGAGACAACATGGGCGGGACTTGAATCTTCATCGCAAAAGACTTGTTCTTCTTCATTGTTCACTTGGCGGTGCATGGCGACCTGCTCAAGCGCTTCCATTTCGCCTTCACTCATGGAGTCATAAGTGCCATCGTTGTTGAAGACCATGGTTCGCTTGTTGGTGCACCCATAGGACTTGTGGCCTCGGCCTCCGCAAGTGAAACACTTGAAGGAACTCATCTTGATGGTCTCATCGGTTGGGGTTGATGATGATGAAGCTCTCGGTTTGAAGTTGCTCATAGTAGGATGGCTTGTAGTTGACGAAGCTTTCTTGGAACTTGACTTGTCGATGTTGGTAGTAGAAGGCTTTGTAGTCGGTGTTGTAGTCATTGAAGCTTGGTTGTTGGAGAAACCATAGGACTTGGACGAGAACTTGGCATACTTTAAATCATCTTGCACTTGGCGTTCCGCTTTGGTAGCTTGGTGCATTAGCTCGATGAGATTTGAGTATGGTTGGAAGTCGGCGATCTTCTTGATGGGATTATTGAGTCCATTCAAGAAACGTGCCATAGTTTGCTCATCATCTTCCGTGACATTGGCTCATATCATTGCAATCTCCATCTCCTTGTAGTACTCTTCAACGCTCTTGGTTCCTTGCTTGAGTTGTTGGAGTTTCTTGAAGAGATCGCAGTTGTAGTAGGTAGGTAGGAAGTGTGCTCTCATGACATCCTTCATTTGCACCCAAGTAGTGATGGGTGGTTCACCTCTTGCCTCTCGGCGCTCTATGATTTGTTCCCACCAAATGAGGACATAGTCTTGAAACTCAAGGGATGCCATCACGATCTTCTTCTCTTCTTCATATTTGTGCAAACGAAAGATCTTGTCAACTTTCAATGCCCATGAAAGGTACTCTTCGGGATCGTTGCTTCCGTTGAACTTGGGCATGGTGAACTTGAGCTTGCCATAGCGTTGCTCTTCATTGTGTTGCGGTCGGGGATGATGACGCCCATGTTGTTGATGATTGTTCAACTCGTGGTGCTCTTGGCGCGGAGGGTTGTCAACCTCATGTTGCTCTTGTCGTGGAGGATCTCCATTGTCTTCATGATGTTGAGGAACTTGTTGTTCTTGACGTGCGTGTGGAGGAGCTTGTCGAGCTCGAGGAGGAACTTGACGGTGCACGCGAGCTTGATAAATCCTCTCACGGACTTCTTCGCGAAGTGCTTCGGCATTTTCACGAGCTTGTCGGCCTCAGTCGGCTACGGCTCGACTTAAATCACGTAGAGATTGTTGTGCCTCAAGTGCTTGAGCGTCACGTAGTTGTTGTGCTTGATGGTGCGCCTCGGCATCTTGAGCATTTTGGTGTAGACGCACTCGCTCTTCCTCTTCATGTTGTCGTTGTCGTTGCCGTTCTCGTGCTAGCGCAAAGGCCTCTTGAGTTTGACGTTGTCGGCGCTCTTGAGAGTCGGTCTCGCGTAGGGGATTGAGGCTTGCTGGACGATCATTGCGCGCGGCTCGGCGAAGAGTGTTCGATGTCGGTGCACTTGAGCCGGAGAGGGTGAAGTCGGAGTGGCGGCTTGAACGGCTCCTTCTTGAAGTGGAAAAAGAGCGGTTGAGCAACAAAGCGCGAATCTCGTCCATCCTTGCGTCATTCTCTTGCTTGTGATTTTCGAGCTTGTGGTCGAAGTAGTCCCTTGTACATTGCTCGGAAAGTCGCAAGTCGGCGGCAAGGTTGTCGATGCGTTCACTCATGGCTTGTTGCTCTTGATGCAAAGCACGTTGTGCACCAAAGAGGTGACTCTTGGCGATGAAGGAGTTCCTGCCGTCGTCTTGCTCCATGAAGAGTGGGTTGGTATAAGTACTTGGCCTATCCATCATTCCAAGACAAATGTGAGTGGTAGAAAGAGAAGAACGATTAACAAATGTACCTTGACCAAAGTTGAAAGTGGATCGAGGATCACTCCAATGAAGGACAAGGAAATAGCAAAATTGGTACTAGCTCCTGTCGGTTTCTCACACCTACACAAGTAAAAGATTTTTGTGGAGCTTGGTTAGGATGGTGGCACAAAATTTGATGCAATTGTAAGTGAGCTTCAATAATGTTGGAAAAGATTCTCAAGATGCAATGTAACAAGTAGACCAAGCATATAAGGTACACGGAAACACACACGCAAAAACATAAGTGGGGTCGTGCAACCAAGGGTGAGCCAAAATGTGGAATCCACAAAAATGCTCTTGTTGCACAACACTAGAGAGACACTAGCACGATTGCACAATAGGCGGATACAAGAACTTGTGCACAACCTACTTAGCAAAAATGCAACGACTTCTATCCCAAGTATGCTCTATGCAAGGTGTTGCTATGATATGATCCAAGAAGATCGAGTATGACAATCTTAATGTTGTATGATGCTATGGTTCTTGCTTAAAAGCTCTTTTCTTGTCTTTCCTCTTTGCTTAAAAGTTTGTTTGGCTCTTTTCTCATGCAATGCTTGACGAACCGATATAGCAAGTGAGTATGCGATGACAACTTTGTGACACAGGAGATGATACCAATATATGAAACAATGATATATGGATGATATGAGAAGTATGATCACTAATGTGCACAAGTCTCGTTGCCGGCAATACTCCATGGCTAGTCTCGATGGGTAAGCAACGCAAAGGAGTAAGGCTATAATTGCTATCAATGTAATGGCAAGAGTGATATGTCCAATACCAAGATGAGGTTACCGCTCTTGGTTCCGGTATGGTGTCAAAATGGTGGCACAAATACCAAGGTGTAGTCAAGGTGGTCGTTGTTGATGATGATGTAGGACGGCGGTGATGATGTAGGACGCGTCCGTGGCGAAGATGAGCGGCGGTGATGTCGATGTCGAACCGTAACTAGATAGCCGAAACACAAAAGGATACAGTACCGCAACTCAAATTCTCAAACCTCTAAGTAGGAAATGTGTTGAAGAGCGAAACGGTCCAAAATGGTTGGGCTATGTGGAAGTGGTGGAGGTATGCAGAAGTATATGTGGTATATGGTGGGCACAAGAACAAAATTTGATGAAAAATGAACGGAAAACGGGGCAGTGGATGGAGATGTTGCTGCCAGGGGTCGGATGTCTGGGTGGAAGGCCCGATGTCCGGGATTGACTGGCCGGATGTCCGGGCTCTGGATCCGGGGACGACGGGATGGACACCGCGTGGAGAGGTCGAATCCGGGCGAAATTCGGAGGAATTTGTGGATGGAAATTGGGGGAAATGGATGGGAAGCTAGATCCACTCAAAACAAAGCAATTCCACGGATCCAAACCAACAAAATATCAACACACCAACAAATCACAAAAAAAATTGGGGGCTATTTTTGGTGGGGAATTTTTGAATTGGGATGAAAAACAACAAAACAAGGCTAGAAACACAATGGGGAGGCTCCGAAATCGTGATCAATGTGGCTCATGATACCAAGATGATGTAGGGTAGAACCCTAGTGGCCCGATCTTTCACGATAGGAGAGGATCCCGCGATGAACACGAAGAACACGAGGAGGGAAAGGAGGGAAATCATGGGGGAAACACAAGAGAAACACTAAACCAATAAGAGAAAGTTACACATGTGCTTGATCCTCGAGTACAAAGGGGAAGATACACGATCCAAAGTCCACAATGGACTATACACGCTAACCGGTCTTCTCCTGAGGAGGTTTTGATGTTCTTCCCTAAAGAGGGGTCTTGAATCCGCTTGGGGGATCTTCTCCGGTGGAGGCTTGAATCTCCGAGGAGAAGGTAACCAAGTGGATGAGCAAAGCTCTCACACAAAATATGAGCTTAACCTTTGCTAACCCTAAGACGTAGGTGGAGGGGGAGTATATATAGTCTAGGGGAGAAGGGATACACGGGCCTCGGCCCTTCATTGTGCGCAGACAGGGGAGGCCGGATGTTCGGGCTTTCAGGCGACGCCGGATGTCCGGGCTGGGGAGACCAGATGTCCGGGCTGTTGTGGTGGCATTTGTTGCTCTCGGGTTCGGAGAGGCCGGATTTCCGGGCTGGCGGCCGGATGTCCGGGGGCTCAGGAGAGGCCAGATGTCCGGGCTGTCGTGGCCGGATGTCCGGGGCCTGTAGCTTCTGGCGGCTGTGCTGCTGTAGTGGACGATGCTCGAGGGGCCGGCTGTCCGGGGTCATGGCCGGATGTCCGGGGCCTGGGAGATGTTCTTGGCTCCTTCCGCTGGTTCTCCTCATCCGTGGACTTGGGGACTTGTACATCTTCATGTGCATCTTTGGGAGGGCCCTCTTGGCGCCTAATCATGCACAACACCTCGGACTTAGGTAGTAGCCATGTCTCATGCATAGAAAGTGGAAGTTCGGAGAGGAGTGAGTTCACCTTATCTTCGATAGCATTGGCTCGGGCTTGTGTCATTGGTCCAAGTGGTGTCGTTGGAGGTGTAGGTGCGTCCATGGGGATGATCTTGGGACGCTCCGCATCAGTGTTTATACAAAATAGGAACATATATATTACATCATTTGACCAATAACATACGGTTCCTCAGCGTTGACATTTTCGTTTTTGAGTCAGCTTCTTTCCCTTCTTGTTCGTTGAAGAATAATTGAGCCCCTCATTGTGACTTTGCCTTTGATAGAAGCGAAGGTGTCCCGATGTTTCGATGAGATAGATATCGTTTTCTGTGGGAGTCGACTTTGACGATCCGACCACGAACGTGCGAAGACGTCGCGCCTTGGCAATCGCTAAACCAACTTCCGAGGGTTATTGACCACGCCGGAGCACAATCAACCTGACCACGAGGGTCTATTTGCTGCGAGCAAACGAAGAACAAGAAAGAAACTGAGATTGCAATCTTGATATTACGAATAAAAGAGGAAAGCTATATTAATGAAGGTGGGGATGTGACGTCTTGGTCTGGTCGTTGGACAAAAACGAAGTACGCGAAGTTGCAGCTATGGCAAACTTTTAGTCTAAACAAAACCCAAAGTCTAAACGATGCCCTAAGGGCTGTATATATGGAGGAGAGAGGGGGGAATTTTGTGGCCCTTGGAGGAGAGGTCCGAAACCAACCCTAACTCTTGTTTCCCCACATATACGGACTCAAAACACATCCTATAATCAAGTATTTCGAAATTACATGGGCCTGGCCCAAAAATAAGGTGACGCAGCACCTAGAATAGCCTATGGACGAAATTTATGAAGTGGCATCTTGTATATTTCGTCCAAGGCTTCATGCACTCATTATGGTGGCTTCAAAGTCCTGGAATCATCACATGTAACTCTGTTCTTGTTCCCCTTGCACATGCCATCATCTCCATGCTTGAACTTGCTCCAAGGTTCATCTTTCTTGTCCAAGCTAGGCCCTTCATTTTTAAGCAAAACAAATGTATCCAATTTAGGCAGCATCATATTCTCATCAACATTAGAATCGTTACCAAGAAATGAAAGTACCTGATAATTCAATTAGTGTGCGCGAGCTCTAGTAATAGGTCCAGTATGTATAACAGCAGGGGTTGTGGGTGTAACAATGGTATTGATGTCCTCATCATCCTCCCCTTCTTGCAATGCAGTCGTCCTCGAAGAAAGCTCATCCTCACCCAAATAAGGTTTCAAATCTGTAATGTTAAAAGTGGGACTAACCCCACAATCTGCAGGCAGCTCAAGTTTATATGCATTATCATTTATTTTCTCTAACACCTTAAAAGGACCATCAGCACGTGGCATTAGCTTTGATTTGCGCAAATTAGGAAATCTATCCTTACACAAATGTAACCAAACAAGATCTCCAGGTGCAAACACAACATGTTTTCTACCCTTATCTCCAGCAAGTTTATATTTAACATTCATACGCTCAATGTTCTCCTTAGTTAACTCATGCATTTTTAAAATCAATTCAGCACGTTCTTTAGCATCAAAATTAACCTTCTCCGAAGATGGAGGAGGCAACAAATCTGATGCGGAGCATCCCAAGGCCATCCCCATGGAGCCAACTACATCTCCTTCGACACCTATTGGACCCATGACACGAGCCCGTGCAAGAGCTCTTGAAACTGGGGTGACATTTCCACTTTGATGCACATGAGACATGCCTACTACCTCATACGGATACTTTGTGCATTCTCAGTTATCGTGTAGAAGCTAAGGAGCAAGGAGAAGAGGAAGAGGAAGATGGACGTGAAGACGGAAACAAGGAAGAAGAGAAGATCGAAGTCCCAGGCTCCGGACGACCGACAGATCCCGGACGTCCGATGACCTCCAGGCTACGGACGTCTGGGCCCTTCGGACGACCGGTGTTTCCATACCTGAGCCAAAACCCACGGACATCCTCCGCCCGACGGACGACCGACGCTCGGATGTCCGACCCCGACCAGACGGATGATGCGGAGCATCCCAAGGCCATCCCCATGGACCCAACTACATCTCCTTCAACACCTATTGGACCCATGACACGAGCACGTGCAAGAGCTCTTGAAACTGAGGTGACATCTCTCCTCTCACATTTCCACTTCGATGCACATGAGACATGGCTACTACCTCATACGGACACTTTGTGCATTCTCAGGTATCGTGGAGAAGCTAAGGAGGAAGGAGAAGAGGAAGAGGAAGATGGACGTGAAGACGGAAACAAGGAAGAAGAGAAGATCGAAGTCCCTAGGCTCCATACGACCGACAGATCCTGGACGTCCGACGACCTCCAAGCTCCGGACGTCCGGGCCCCTTCGGACGATCGGTGTTTCCATACACGAGCCAAAACCCACGGACATCCACCGCCCAATGGACAACCGACGCCCGGACGTCCGACCGAAGACTACCCGAGAAGAACCTACGGACGTCCGACAACCACCGGACGTCCGACAGGCACCGGACGTCCGAACCCTCGCGAGCCTCTGGACGACTGGTGACCCCCGGACATCCGACACCTGTGCACCGTTTTGAGTTGGGCCGCCTACCATGTACCCCTTCGCCCCCCTCTTTTGCACTAGGACTATATATACTCTACCTCGTCCAACTTTCTAGGGTTAGCATTGGTTTAGCTCATTTTGAGAGATAGAGCTTCGCTCATCCACATCGGATGTACTCCTCGTGAGAGACCGCGGCCTCTTCGGAGAAGATCCCTTTGGATTCAAGACCCCTCTTTAGGGAAGAACATCAAGACCTCCTCACGGAGAAAACCGTTACCACTGTATCGTTCTTGGTTGATTGTGTACCGTGTGAACCCTATGTATTCGAGGATCTAGCGCATGTGTAACTTTTTCTTGTTGTTTTAGTTTTTCTCTTGTGTTTCCCTCGTGTTTCCCCTCATTTCCCTCCTCGCGTTCTTCGTGTTCTTCGCGGGATCCGCTCCTATCGTGAAAGATCGGCCCATAGGGTTCCTACCCTACATCAACTTGGTATCATGAGCCACGTTGATCATGATTTCGGAGCCTCCCCATTGGTTTCTAGCCTAGTTTTTGTTGTTTTCAGTCCAACTCGGAAATTCCCCACAAAAATAGCCCAAATTTGTTTTGGGATTTGTCAGTGTGTTGCGATTTTGTTGGTTTGGATCCGTTGATTTGCTTTGTTTTGAGTGGATCTAGCTTTTCCCCCTTTTCCCCACCCTTTCCATCCACAAAATCCTCCGGATTTGACCATTTTCGCCATCCCCACCTCGAACCCTATCTGTTCATCCCGTGCCGGAAATTCACCCAGGCACCGGACCTCCGACCCAGCCCGGACGTCCGACGACCGGCCCAGCCCGGACGTCCGACCGACCCTGACGAAACTGAATTTTTTTCAGCGTAGTCACCACCACCGCCCCACATTTCGGCATACGCACTCCTACCACCATTACACCATCACCATTTCCGCATACGCCCTCCTACCACCATTACACCATCACCACTTCCGCATAGCACCACCATTTGGACCGTTTCGCACTCCGACGGGTGTTGCCACTTTGAGCTTTGAGAATTTGAGTTGTGGTTCTGTATCCTTTTGTTTTTCGGCTATCAAGGTACGGTTCGACATCAACATCACCACCGCTCATCTATGCCACGGACGCGTCATCAATAACGACCACCTCGACTACACATTGGTATTCATGCCACCATTTTGACACCATACCGGAAGCAAGAACGGTAACCTCATCTTGGTATTGGACATAGCACTCTTGCCATTACATTGATAGCCATCATAGCCTTCCTCCTTTGCGTTGCTTACCCATCGAGACTAGCCATTGAGTATTGCTGGCAACGAGACTTGTGCACATTAGTGACCATACTTCCCAGAGCATACATACATCATTGTTGCATATATTGGTATCATCTCTTGTGTCACAAAGATGTCATCGCGTACACATTTGCTATCTTGGTTAGTCAAGCATTGCATGAGAAAAGAGCTCCACCATCAAAGAGCCAAACAAGATTTTAAGCAAAGAGGAAAGGATAAGCAAAGAGCTTTTAAGCAAGAACCATAGCATCATACAACATTAAGATTGTCATACTCGATCATCTTGGATCATATCATAGAAACAACTTGCATAGAACATACTTGGGATAGAAGTCGTTCCATTTTTGCTAAGTAGGTTGTGCACAAGTTCTTGTATCCGCCTATTGTGCAATCATGCTAGCGTCTCTCTAGTGTTGTGCAACAAGAGCATTTTCGTGGATTCCACATCTTGGCTCATCCTTGGTTGCCCAACCCCACTTATCTTTTTGCATGTGTGTTTCCGTGCACCTTATATGCTTGGTCTACTTGTTACATTGCATCTTGCGAATCTTTTCCAACATTATTGAAGCTCACTTACAATTGCATCAAATTTTGTGCCACCATACTAACCAAGCTCCACCATGAGCTTTTACTTGTGTAGGTGTGAGAAACCGACAAGAGCTAGTACCAATTGTGCTATTTCCTTGTCCTACATTATAGTGATAATCGGTCCACTTTCAACTTCGTTCAAGGTACATTTGGTATTCGTTCTTCTCTTTCTACCACTCACATTGTGTATCTTGGAATGATGGATAGGCCAAGTACTTCTACCAACCCACTCTTCATAGAGCATGACGACGACATGAACTCCTATGTCACCAAGAGTCACCTCTTTGGTGCAAAATGTGCTTTGCATCAAGAGCAACAAGCCATGAGTGAACGCATCGACAACCTCGCCACCGACTTGCGACTCTCCGAGCAACGTACAAGGGACTACTTCGACCACAAGCTCGATGATCACAAGCAAGAGAATGACGCAAGGATGGACGAGATTCGCGCTTTGTTGCTCAACCGCTCTTCTTCCACTTCGTCTTCATCAAGAAGGGCTCGCTCAAGCCGACACTCCGACTTCACCCTCTCTGGCTCAAGTACACCGGCATCAAACACTCTTCGCTGTGCCGCGTGCAATGATCATCAAGCAAGCCTCAATCCCCTACGCGACACCGACTCTCAAGAGCGCCGACAATGTCAAACTCAAGAGGCCTTTGCGCTAGCACGAGAACGGCAACGACAACGCCAACATGAAGAGGAAGAGCGAGCGCGTCTACACCAAGTTGCACAAGATGCCGAGGCACAACGCCAAGAGGAACAACTCCGTGATGCTTAAGCACTTGCGGCGCAACAATAATGTGGAGCATCCCAAGGCCCTCCCCATGGACCCAACTACATCTCCTTCGACACCTCTTGGACCCATGACATGAGCACGTGCAAGATCTCTTGGAACCGAGGTGACATCTCTCCTCTCAAATTTCCACTTTGATACACATGAGACATGGCTACTACCGCATACGGATACTTGGTGCATGCTCAGGTACCATGGAGAAGCTAAGGAGCAAGGAGAAGAAGAAGAGGAATGATGAGGAGCATCCCAAGGCCATCCCATGGACCCAACTACATCTCCTACGACACCTCTTGGACCCATGACACGAGCACGTGCAAGAGCTCTCGAAACCGAGGTGACATCACTTGATGTAGGGTGGAATCCTATACGGCCGATCTTTCACGAAAGGAGCGGATCCCGCGAAGACACGAGGAACACAAAGAGGGGAACAAGGGAAAACACAAGGGGAAACACAAGAGGAATACTCAAACTAACAAGAACAAGTCACACATGGGCTAGATCCTCGAGTACATAAGGTAAGATACACGATCCATGCTCAACTAGGAACGATACAAAAGGGTAACCAGATCTTCTCCGTGAGGAGGTCTTGAGGTTATTCCCTAGAGAGGGGTCTTGAATCCGCTTGGGGGATCTTCTCTGGTGGAGGCTTGAATCTCCGAGGAGAAGGTAACCAAGTGGATGAGCAAAGCTCTCACACAAAATATGAGCTAATCCTTTGCTAACCCTAGAAAGTTGTACAGGTGGAGTATATATAGTTTAGGGGGAGAAGGGATACACGGGCCTCGGCCCTTCACTGTGCGCAGACAGGGGAGGCCGGATGTCCGGGCTGGTCGGGCCGGATGTCCGGGTTTTCAGGCGACGCCGGATGTCCGGGCTGGGGGGCGGATGTACGGGCTGGAGCGGTGGCATTTGTTGCTCTCGGGTTTGGAGGGGCCAGATTTTCGGGCCGGTGGCCGGATGTCCGGGGGTGATGAGGACATCAATACCATTGTTACACCCACAGCCCCTGCTGCTATACGTAGTGGACCAATTACTAGAGCTCGCGCACGCCCATTGAATTATCAGGTACTTTCGTTTCTTGGTAACAATTCTAATGTTCATGAGAATACGATGCTGCCTAAATTGGATACATTTGTTTTGCTTACAAATGAAGGCCTAGCTTGGACAAGAAAGATGAACCTTGGAGCAAGATCAAGCATGGAGATGATGGCATGCGCAAGGGAATCAAGAACGGAGTTACAGGTGATGATTTCAGGACTTTGAAGCCACCATAAGGAGTGCATGAAGCCTTGGACGAAATATACAAGATGCCACTTCATAAATTTAGTCCAGAGGCTATTTTAGGTGTTGCATCACCTTATTATTGGGCCAGGCCCATGTATTTTCGAAATACTTAAGTATAGGCTGTTTTTATTGTCCGTATGTGTCGGGAAACAAGAGTTAGGGTTGGTTTCGGACCCCTCCTCCAAGGGCCACAAAATCCCCCCCCTCTTCCTCCATATATACAGCCCTTAGGGCTTCGTTTAGACTTTGGGTTTTGTTTAGATTAAAAGTTCACCATAGCTGCAACTTCACGTACTTCGTCTGTGTCCAACGACCAGACCAAGACGTCACAGAACCCCATCTTGATCAATAAAGCTTTCATCTTATATTCGCAATATCTAGATTGCAATCTCAGTTTCTTGCTTGTTCTTCATTTGCTCGCAGGAAAGAGACCCTCGTGGTCAGGTTGATTGTGCTTCGGTGTGGTCAATAACCCCTTGGAAGTGGGTTTAGCGATTGCTAAGGCGCGACGTCTCGCACGTTCGTAGTCGGATCATCAAGGTCGACTCCCACAGAAACGATAGCCACCATCTCATCGAAACATCGGGACACCTTCGCCACTATCAGGGGGCTTGGAAGGGCCGGCTGTCCGGGATGCCAGGGCCGGATGTCTGAGGCTTGTAGCCTTCTACGGCTGGGATGCTGTAGAGGAAGAAGCTCCAGGGGCCGGATGTCCGGGGCCTTGGCCGGATGTCCGGGGCCTAGGAGATGCTCTTGTCTCCTTCCATTGGTTCTCCTCATCCGTGGACTTGGGGATTTGTACATCTTCATGCGCATCTTCGGGAGGGCCCTCTTGGTGCCTAATCATGCACAACACCTCGGACTTAGGTAGTAGCCATGTCTCATGCATAGAAAGTGGAAGTTCGGATAGGAGTGAGTACACCTTATCTTCGATAGCTTTGGCTCGAGCTCGTGTCATGGGTCCAAGTGGTGTCGTTGGAGGTGTCGGTGCGTCCATGGGGACGATCATGGGATGCTTCGCATCATCTCCCCTCCCTTGGGGAAGATCTGTCCTCGGATCGAAATCCTCATCACCATGGTAGGACGAGAGATCTTTGATGTTGAAGATGTCGCTCACGCAGTACTTGTCACGAGGGATGTCGATCTTGTATGCGTTGTTGTTGTAGCGTGCAAGCACCTTGAATGGTCCATCCGCGCATGGTCGAAGTTTGGACTTGGATTCTTGGGGAAAGCGGTCCTTGCGAAGGTGTAGCCCCACGAGGTCTCCAATGTTGAATATCATAGGGTGCTTGTTGACATTGAGCTTGGTCGCAAGGCATTGTACTTGGCGCTCGATGGTGTTTCTTGTATCTTCATGCACCTTCTTGAGAAGGGTCGCTCGTGCACTTGCGTCCAAATTGATGCGCTCTTGGAGTGGTAGAGGGAGAATGTCCAATGGTGACAAAGGGTTGAATCCATAGATGACCTCGAAGGGGGACTTGCCGGTTGTTGAGTGTCTTGCTCGGTTGTAGGCGAACTCGGCGATAGGTAGGCACTCCTTCCACTCCTTGATGTTCTTCTTGATGAGTACTTGAATTAGAGCGAAGAGTGTGCGGTTTGTCACCTCCATTTAGTCGTCGGTTTGAGGATGGTACGCCATGGAGAATAGTAGCTTGATTCCGAGCTTGGCACATAGGGTCTTCCAAAAGTAGCTAAGGAACATGACGTCGCGGTCCAAGACGATGGTCTTTGGCACACCATGGAGACGTAATATTTCCCTACAAAAGAGATTAGCAACATGTGAAGCATCGTCTGTCTTGTTGCAAGGAACAAAATGTGCCATTTTTTAGAACGGTCCACAACGACAAATATGGAATCTTTCCCATTTCGAGTCCTAGGCAAACCGAGTACAAAGTCCATTGTAATGTCTTCCCATGGTTGGTATGGAATTGGTAAAGGTATATAGAGGCCATGAGATTGAGCTTTGGACTTAGCTTTGCGACATGTAGAACATCGGTTGGTGAAACGATTGACGTCCCGAAACATCTTTGGCCAGAAGTAGTTCTTCGAGAGCATGGCGAACGTCTTCTCGCGTCCGAAGTGTCCCATTAAGCCTCCTCCATGAGATTTCTACAAAAGCAACAAACGAAGAGAGGACTCGGGAATGCAAAGTTTGTTAGCTCTCATAAGATATCCGTCTTTAATGTAATAGCATTCCCAAGATGTATTCGACAAACACTTGGCATAAGGAGTAGCAAAAGTTGCATCATGCTCATACAAGTCTTTGATATGCTCGAAGCCAATGACATCTAACTCAAGTTGCGTGACAAGCATGCATATGCGGGAAAGAGCATCCGCTACGATATTTTCTTTTCCCTTGATGTACTTTATGACATAGGGAAAAGACTCAATAAATTCACTGCATTTAGCATGACGCTTGTTCAACTTCGTTTGAGCCTTAAGATACTTGAGGGTCTCATGATCGGTATGAATGATAAACTCATGGGGACGAAGGTAATGTTCCCATTCATGCAAAATACGGACTAAAGCATATAGATCTTTGTCATAGATGGGATAATTGAGTTGCGCTCCGGAAAGTTTCTCACTAAAGTAAGCTATGGGACGCTCTCTTGCGTTAACACACCTCCTATGCCATTACCGCTAGCATCGCAATGAATTTCAAAAGGCTTGTCGGAGTTGGGTAAAGCAAGCACGGGAGCATGAGTAAGCAATTTCTTAAGCTCATTGAATGCGGTATCATTGGATGGTCCCCAAATAAAAGGCGCATTCTTGTTGCACAAAGCATGCAAAGGCAAAGCAATGGTGCTAAAATCCTTCACAAAGTGACGATAGAAACCCACAAGGCCAAGAAAACTACGCACTTGATACAAGTTGGTTGGTTGCGGCCAAGTCTTAATAGCATTGATCTTGGACTCATCAACGTGAACACCCTTAGAAGAAACAACAAAACCCAAGAAAACGATCTTATCAACACCAAAAAGGCATTTCTCCATATTAGCATAGAGGCGATCTTCTCTAAGAGTTTGCAAAACGGTGCGGACATGGGTGACATTCTCTTTGATAGATTTGCTAAAGACAAGAATGTCATCAAAGTAGACCACAACAAATATACCAATGTAAGGGTGAAAGACATGATTCATGAGGCGCATAAAAGTGCCCGGTGCTTCCGAAAGACCCATAGGCATGACTAACCACTCATACAAACCAAACTTGGTTTTAAAGGCGGTTTTCCATTCATCACCCTCTTGTATGCGGATTTGATAGTAACCACTCTTAAGATCAATTTTGGAAAATATAGTGGCACCGCTAAGCTCATCAAGCATATCATCTAGGCATGGAATGGGATACCTATAGCGAACGGTGATAGCATTGATAGGTCTACAATCGGAGCACATGCAAAAACCACCATCACCTTTTGGCACAAGAATGACCGGAATGGCACAAGGGCTCAAACTTTCATGCACATGTCCATGGTCTATGATATGCTTTACTTGCCTTTGTATTTCTTTTGTTTCGTCGGGGTTGACATGGTATGGAGCTTTGTTTGGAAGAGGTGCTCTGGGGATGAGGTCAATTCGGTGCTCAATGCCTCGTAGAGGAGGTAGACCCGGAGGTAGCTCATCGGGGAAAACATCTTGAAATTCCTGCAAAAGAGAAGACAACACTAGAGGAAGAGTGTGAGAAGTGTTAGTTTGTGGTGCATTGTCCTTGCACATGAGGACGTAGTGTAGGACACTAGATGGGTTCTCACACACTTCTCTTATCTCACGTTTGGTGGCAAATAGAACTAGGTTTTTGTTTTCGCTCATCATGGAGGCACTCAATTTTGGCTTGTGGTGCTCACACTCTTTTTGGTGGCTCGCTCTCTCACTATGATCTCCACGATGGGTGGCTTGCTTGTCGGTGATCACTTGACTTGGCAATATTGGACAGAGGACGTACTCCTTGCCATTCATCTTAAATGAGTCTATCGAATTCCCATGGCCGTCCAAGGAGAAGATGACAAACATTCATTGGAACGACGTCGCACTCCAAGGTGTCTTTGTAGGCGCCGATTTTGAAAGAGACTTGTACTCGGTGCTCGACTTGGATGGTGCCGGAGTCACTAAGCCATTGCACTTTGTATGGACATGGATGCTTCGTCTTGGGAAATTGGAGCTTGGAGCAAAGTTCTTCACTTGCGAGATTATGACAACTCCCTCCATCGATGATGACTTTGACGGATCGTCCATTAATGCCGGCCTTGGTGTGGAAGGCATCGTTGTTCTTCTTCTTGTTGATGTTGGAGAGTCAAGACTTTGGAGACAACAAGTGCAGGACTTGAGTCTTCATCACAAAAGACTTGTTCTTCTTCATTGTTCACTTGGAGGTGCATGGCGACTTGCTCGAGGGCTTCCATTTCGCCTTCGCTCATGGAGCCATAAGTGCCATCGTCGTTGAAGACCATGGTTCGCTTGTTGGTGCACTCGTAGGACTTGTGGCCTCGGCCTCCGCAAGTGAAACACTTGAAGGAACTCATCTTGACGGTCTCATCGGTTGGGGTTGATGATGATGAAGCTCCCGGCTTGAAGTTGCACGTAGGAGGATGGCTTGTAGTTGACGAAGCTTTCTTGGAAGTCGACTTGTCGATGTTGGTAGAAGAAGGCTTTGTAGTCGGTGTTGGAGTCGTTAAATCTTGGTTGTTCGAGAAGTCGTAGGTGATTTGTCGATGTTGGTAGAAAAAGGCTTTGTAGTCGGTGTTGGAGTCGTTGAAGCTTGGTTGTTGGTGAAGCCGTAGGACCTGGACGAGAACTTGGCATACTTGAAATCATCTTGCACTTGGCGTTCCGCTTTGGTAGCTTGGTGCACTAGCTCGATGAGATTTGAGTATGGTTGGAAGTCGGCGATCTTCTTGATGGGATGATTGAGTCCATTCAAGAAGCGTGCCATTGTTTGCTCATCATCTTCCGTGACATTGGCTCTTATCATTGCAATCTCCATCTCCTTGTAGTATTCTTCAATGCTCTTGGTTCCTTGCTTGAGTTGTTGGAGTTTCTTGAAGAGGTCGCGGTTGTAGTAGGTAGGTAAGAAGCGTGCTCTCATGACATCCTTCATTTGCGCCCCAGTAGTATTGGGTGGTTCCCCTCTTTCCGCGCGGCGCTCAATGACTTGTTCCCACCGAATGAGCACATAGTCTTGGAACTCAAGGGATGCCATTGCGATCTTCTTCTCTTCTTCATAATTGTGCAAACGGAAGATCTTGTCAACTTTCAATGCCCATGAAAGGTACTCTTCGGGATTGTTGCTTCCGTTGAACTTGGGCATGGTGAACTTGAGCTTGCCGTAGCGTTGCTCTTCATTATGTTGGGGTCGGGGATGGTGACGCCCATGTTGTAGATGATTGTTCAACGCGTAGTGCTCTTGGCGCGGAGGGTTGTCAACCTCGTGTTGCACTTTTCGTGGAGGATTCCCATTGTCTTCATGCTCTCGATGAACTTGATGGTCTTGGCGAGCTTGTGGAGGAGCTTCTTGAACTCGAGGAGGGACTTGACGATGCACGCGAGCTTGATAAATCCTCTCGCGGACTTCTTCGCGAAGTGCTTTCGCATGGTCACGAGCTTGTCGGCCTCGGTCGGCTACTGCTCGACTTGAATCACATAGAGATCGTTGTGCCTCAAGTGCTTGAGCGTCACGGAGTTGTTGTTCTTGACGTTGAGCCTCGGCATCTTGTGCATTTTGGTGTAGACGCGCGCGTTCTTCCTCTTCATGTTGGCGTTGTCGTTGCCGTTCTCGTGCTAGCGCAAAGGCTTCTTGGGTTTGGCGTCGTCAGTTATCTTGCGAGTCGGTGTGGCATAGAGGATTGAGGCTTGCTTGATGCTCGTGTGCGCAGCACGTCGAAGAGTGTTCGATGACAGTGTACTTGAGCCGGAGAGGGTAAAGTCAGAGTGGCGACTTGAACGGCTCCTTCTTGAAGTGGTAAGAAGAGTGGTTGAGCAAAAAAGCGCGAATCTCGTCCATCCTTGCGTCATTCTCTTGCTTGTGATCGTCGAGCTTGTGGTCGAAGTAGTCCCTTGTACGTTGCTCGGAGAGTCGAAGTCGGTGGCGAGGTTGTCGATGCGGTCACTCATGGCTTGTTGTTCTTGATGCAAAGCACGTTGTGCACCAATGAGATGGCTTTTGGTGACGAAGGATTTCATGTCATCGCCTTGCTCCCTGAAGAGTGGGTTGGTACATGTACTTGGCCTATGCATCATTCCAAGACAAATGTGAGTGGTAGAAAGAGAAGAACGAATACCAAATGTACCGTGACCGAAGTTGAAAGTGGATCGATGATCACTCCAATGTAGGACAAGGGAATAGCCCAATTGGTATGAATTCTTGTCAGTTTCTCACACCTACACAAGTAAAAGCTTATGGTGGAGCTTGGTTAGGATGGTGGCACATTTTTTGATGTGAATGTAAGCAAGATTCAATAATGTTGGAGAAGATTCATGGCTTGTAAATGCAACAAGTAGACCAATAGCAAGATGTGGTATGCGGAAACACAACACACGGAAAGATAAATGGGGTCACGCAACCAAGGGTGGGCCAAAATGTGGAATCCACGAAAATGCTCTTGTTGCACAACACTAGCGAGACGCTAGCACGATTGCACAATAGGCGGATACGAACTTGTGCACAGCCTACTAAGCAAAAATGCAACAACTTCTATCCCAAGTATGATGTTCCGGAGATATGATCCAAGATGATCGAGTATGACAATCTTAATGTTGTATGATGCTATGGTTCTTGCTTATAAGCTCTTTGCTTATCTTTTCTCTTTGCTTAAAAGCTTGTTTGGCTCTTTGATGCTTAAGCTCTTTTCTCATGCGATGCTTCACAGACCAAGATAGCAATTGTGTATGCGATGACAACTTTGTGACACAAGAGATGATTCCAAGATATGCAACACGATGATAGTATGTATGCTATGGGATGTCTGATCACTAATGTGCACAAGTCACGTTGCCGGCAATACTCAAATGCTAGTCTCGATGGGTAAGCTACGAAAAAGTAAGGCTATGGGGTTATCAACCCAAATGGAAAAGAGTATGGTGATATCACAATACCAAGATGGTACCACAAGTGTGTAGTCATTCATAGTAATCCTTGGCGAAAATGAGCGGTGGTGATGTTGATGTCGAATTGTCCCTAGGAAGCCGAAACACGAAAGGAAACGGTGAGCCACAACTCAAATTCTCAAAACCAAGTGCGACAAAAAGCGTCGGAGTAGGTAGCGATCAAGTGGTGGTGTGGGTTGGGGTATTGGAAAGGTTTGCTTAGGGGTTTGTGGAAGGTAGGAGGTGGTGGTCGAAGTGGGTATGCAGAGGCGTAGGCGGCGGTGGTTAAAAATTGCAGGAAATGCATTTTGGACAGTGGAAGCCGGATGATCCGGGCCAGGAGCCGGATGATCCGGGTGGGTTCGGATGATCCGGGAGACCAGCCGGATGATCCGGGCGGGTCAACTCGCTCGGGGATGGCTCGAGATGAGCTCGAAAACAGCCACAACTTCGGGGATTTCGTGTATTTTGGAGGGATTTCAAGGTGGGGATTGTGGGGGGAAGCTAGATCCACTTGCAACACAACAAACTCATGGATCAAAACCAACAAAATATCATCAAAAGTCACAAATCACAAGAAAACTTTTTGGGGCTATTTTTGTGGGTATTTTTGGATTAGGACGAAAAACAACAAAATCAAGCTAGAAAAAAAGAGGGGAGGCTCCGAACTCATGATCAACCTTGCTCATGATACCAAGATGATGTAGGGTAGAGACCCTAATCGCCCGATCTTTTACGAAAGGAGCGGATCCCGCAGAAATCACGAAGAACACGGGGAAGCACGGAGAGAAAACACAATAAGGAATCACTAAACCGACACGAATAAGTCACACATGGGCTAGATCCTCGAGTACATAAGGAAAGATACACGATCCACAGACAACTAGGGACGATACAAGGGTAGCCGGTCTTCTCCGTGAGGAGGTCTTGAGTTCTTCCCTAAAAGGGGACTTGAATCCGCTTGGGGGATCTTCTCCGGTAGAGGCTCGAATCTCCATAGAGAAGACTACCAAGTGGATGAGCAAAGCTCTCTCACAAACATGAGCTAAACATTTGCTAACCCTAAAAATGAGGAGTAGAAGGTCTATTTATGGCCCAAGGGGCGAAAGGGTAAGTGGGAGGATGAAACGGGTACATGAAACTCTCCCCAAGTTACGCACACAGGCGGTGGCCGGATGATCCGGGAGTTGGTCCGGATGATCCGGGCTTCAGGGGTCCCGATGATTCGGGTCGGCTTCCGGATGATCCGGCTGGGTCATAGCAGCTGCGGGAGGGCCACATGTCCGGGACTTGGTCCGGACGTCCGGGCGTGGCCGGATGATCTGGGCCTGGGTCCGGATGACCCATCTCCAAGATGCCATCTCGAGTGTCGCTGGGCACATTATCCGGATCGTCCGGGCCGGGGTCCGGATCATCCGGGCTGAGGCCGGATCGTTCGGATGGCGGTGCAGATCGTCCGGGCTTCTGCTGACTTAGCCCTTTTTCTTCTTCGTCTTCACGTCCATCTTCCTCTTCGGATTCTCCTCGCTCCTTGGCGTCTCGATGGCTAACTCCTTGATACCTGAGTATGCACAATGTCTCCGTTTGAGGTAGTAGCCATGTCTCATGGTCATCGAAGTGGAATTGTGAGAGGAGAGATGTCACCTCGGTCTCGAGAGCACTTGCACGTGATCGAGTCATGGGTCCACTAGGCACTTGATGCGACGATGGTAGGTCCATTGGGATGACCTTGGGATGCTCCGCATCAGGTTGGGTTTGTGAATCCTTGGAAGAGCAAGTCTCCTCAGATGTCAGCGACATAATCCAAGTTTCTAAAACTAATCTGGTGACCTGGGCCATAGCTGTCAATCTCCCTAGATGGCCAAGCGAGTTGGCCCGCAGTGTGAAGCCACCGAACACAAAGATCTGACCGGGGAGGAAAACCTCCCCCAGGGCAGCGTTGTTGGAGATGATTGATGGAGCCATCAAACCTTCTGGTGACGACGCGGCAGAACTCTCAATTAAAGCACCAATGTCGGTGTTAAAACCGGCGGATCTCGGGTAGGGGGTCACGAACTATGCGTCTAGGATCGATGGTAACAGGAGACAGGGAACATGATGTTTACCCAGGTTCGTGCCCTCTTGATGGAGGTAATACCCTACATCCTGCTTGATTGATATTGATGAATATGAGGATTACAAGAGTTGATCTACCACGAGATCATTGTGGCTAAACCCTAGAAGTCTAGCTTGTATGATTATGATTGCCTCTACGGACTAAACCCTCCGGTTTATATAGACACCAGAGGGGCCTAGGGTTGTACAGAGTCAGTTTACAAAGGAAGGAATCTACACATAAGAACGCCAAGCTTGCCATCCATGCAATGGAGAGTCCCATCCGGACATGGGAGGAAGTCTTCTGTCTTATATGGGATCCATATAATACATCCTCACACCCACCAGCTCACTCGAGCACAAGAACGCGCCTCCTCCTGAGGTTGTTCTTCCACTGTACTAGTTCATCCTCAGCCCCTCGAGGCCAATCCACCACAAAGCAGGAGTAGGGTTTTACACCGCAAGGTGGCCCGAGCCTGGGTAAATTGTTGTGTCCCATGTCCTTTCTGTTGGGTAACGTAGTAATTTCAAAAATTTCCTATGCACACGCAAGATCATGGTGATGCATAGCAATGAGAGGGGAGAGTGTTATCCACATACCCTCGTGGACCGTTAAGCGGGAGCGTTATGACAACGCGGTTGATGTAGTCGTACGTCTTCACGATCGACCGATCCTCAGTACCGAACATATGGCACCTCCGTGTTTAGCACACGTTCAGCTTGGTGACATCCCGCGAACTCACGATCCAGTAGAGCTCGAGGGAGAGTTTCGTTAGCACGATGGCGTGGTGACGATGTTGATGAAGCTACCATCGCAGGGCTTCGCCTAAGTACCGCTACAGTATGACCGAGGTGGATTATGGTGGAGGGGGGCACCGCACACGGCTGGGAGAGATCAATGATCAACTTGTGTGTTCTAGGGTTCCCCCTACCCTCGTATATAAAGGAGCAAAGGGGAGGCCGGCCGGCCCTGTAGGGCACGCCAGGAGGAGGAGTCCTCCTCCTAGTAGGAGTAGGACTCCCCTCTTTCCTACTCCTACTAGGAGGGGAAAGGAAGGGGTAGAAGGAGAAGGAAAGGGGGCGCCCCCCCCCCTCCTACTCCAATTCGGACTAGAGGGGGAAGGAGCGCGCAACCTGCCCTGGCCGGCCCCTCTCTCTCTCCATTGGGGCCCAACAAGGCCCATTAACCCCCGGGGGGTTCCGGTAACCCCTTCGACACTCTGGTAAAATCCTGATTTCACCCGGAACTCTTCTGATGTCCAAATGTAGGCTTCCAATATATGAATCTTTATCTCTCGACCATTTCGAGACTCCTAAGCATGTCCGTTGTCATATCTGTGACTCTGAACTACGTTCAGTACATCAAAACATATAAACTCATAATAACGATCGTCACAGAACTTTAAGCGTGCGGACCCTACGGGCTCGAGAACTATGTAGACATGACTGAGACACGTCTCCGGTCAATAACCAATAGCGGAACCTGGATGCTTATATTGGTTCCTACATATTCTTCGAAGATCTTTATCGGTCAAACCGCATAACAACATACGGTGTTCCCTTTGTCATCGGTATGTTACTTACCCGAGATTCGATCGTCGGTATCTCAATACCTAGTTCAATCTCGTTACCGGCAAGTCTCTTTACTCGTTCTGTAATGCATCATCCCGCAACTAACTCATTAGTTACATTGCTTGCAAGGCTTATAGTGATGTGCATTACCGAGAGGGCCCAGAGATACCTCTCCGACAATCGGAGTGACAAATCCTAATCTTGATCTATGCCAACTCAACAAGTACCATCGGAGACACCTGTAGAGCACCTTTATAATCACCCAGTTACGTTGTGATGTTTGGTAGCACACAAAGTGTTCCTCCGGTATTCGGGATTTGCATAATCTCATAGTCATAGGAACATGTATATGTCATGAAGAAAGCAATAGAAACAAACTAAACGATCATCGTGCTAAGATAATGGATGGGTCAAGTCAATCACATCATTTCCTAATGATGTGATCCCGTTAATCAAATGACAACTCATGTCTATGGCTAGGAAACTTAACCATCTTTGATTCAACGAGCTAGTCAAGTAGAGGCATACTAGTGACACTTTGTTTGTCTATGTATTCACACATGTACTAAGTTTCCGGTTAATACAATTCTAGCATGAATAATAAACATTTATCAGGATATAAGGAAATATAAATAACAACTTTATTATTGCCTCTAGGGCATATTTCCTTCAGTCTCCCACTTGCACTAGAGTCAATAATCTAGTTCACATCGTCATGTGATTTAACATCAATAGTTCACATCTTTATGTGATTAGTTCACATCTCCATGTGACTAACACCCAAAGGGTTTACTAGAGTTGATAATCTAGTTCACATCGCTATGTGATTAACAACCTGATGTAGGGTAGAACCTTAATCGCCCGATCTTTCACGAAAGGAGCGGATCCCGCGATGAACACGAAGAACACAAGGGGGAAACGAGGGGAAACACAAGGGAAACATGGGAGAAAACACTAAACCAACAAAAGATAGTCACGCATGTGCTAGATCCTCGGATACATAAGAGTTCACATGGTACACGATCAACTAGGGACAATACAAGGGTAGCCGGTCTTCTTCGTGAGGAGGTCTTGATGTTCTTCTCCACGAGGAGGTCTTGAATCCAAAGGGATCTTCTCCGAAGAGGCTGTTGTCTCTCTCGAGGAGTAGATCCGATGTGGATGAGCAATGCTCTATCTCTCAAATGAGCTAAACCAATGCTAACCCTAGCTAGAAGGAATAGGAGGGCTATATATATATTCTAAGTGCAAATGGGGGCGAAAGTAGGGGTACATGGGCCTCGGGCCCGAAACTGGACACAACCAGGTACCGGTCGTCCGGTGTCTCATGAGCTTCCGGTCGTCCGGTCTCCTCCGGACGTCCGCTGGATTCGTTCTGTGATGGGGGTGCCGGACGTCCGGTAGCTCTGGACTTCCGCTGATGTTGGCTCGGGTGCGGTCGCGTCGGTCATCCGGTCGGGGCCGGACGTCCGCTCCTTTGCCTCGGGTGCAGGGGCACTGGTCGTCCGGTCTGGACCGGACGTCCGCTTGCTGGGGCTCGGCTGATGCTTCAGGCGCTAGACGTCCGGTCCCGGCCGGTCGTGCGGTGGCTGGGATTTTTCCCGCAACGCTTCTTCTTCGTCTCAGTCTTCACGTCCATCTTCCTCTCCTTCTTCTCCTTGCTCATTAGCTTCTCCTTGATACGTGAGTATGCACAATGTGTCCATTTGAGGTAGCAGCCATGTCTCATGTTCATCGAAGTGGAATTGTGAGAGGAGAGATGTCAACTCGGTTTCAAGAGCTCTTGTGCGTGCTCATGTCATGGGTCCGAGTGGTATCATAGGAGATGTAGTTAGGTCCATGGGGATGACCTTGGGATGCTCTGCATCATCTCCCCTCCCTTGGGGAAGATCCGTCCTCGGATCAAATTCTTCATCACCATGGAAGGGGGAGAGATCTTTGACGTTGAAGATGTCTCTCACGTTGTACTTGTCGCGTGGGATGTCAATCTTGTAAGCATTGTCGTTGTAGCGTGCGAGCACCTGGAAGGGTCCATACGCTCATGGTCGAAGTTTGGACTTGTGTTCTTGTGGAAAGCGGTCCTGGCGAAGGTGTAGCCACACGAGGTCTCCGGAGTTGAATACCATAGGTTGCTTCTTGAAGTTGAGCTTCGTCGCAAGGCGTTGAACTTGGCGCTCGATGGTGTTTCTTGTATCTTCATGCACCTTCTTGAGATGTGTCGCTCGTGCACTTTGCGTCCAAATAGATGCGCTCTTGGAGTGTTAGAGGAAGAATGTCCAATTGTGACAATTGGTTGAAAACGTAGACGACCTCGAAGGGGTACTTGCCGGTTGTTGAGTGTCTTGCTCGGTTGTAGGTGAACTCGGCGATAGGTAGGCACTCCTCCCACCCCTTGATGTTCTTCTTCATGAGTACTCGAAGTAGAGCGGAGAGTGTGCGGTTGATAACTTCCGTTTGGCCGTCGGTTTGTGGATAATACGCCATGGAGAAGAGTAGCTTGATTCCGAGCTTGGCGCATAGTGTCTTCCAAAAGTAGCTAAGGAAGTTGACATCGCGGTCCGAGACGATCGTTTTTGGCACTCCATGTAGACGCAATATTTCCCTACAAAAGAGATTGGCAACATGTGAAGCATCATCTATCTTGTTGCAAGGAATGAAATGTGCCATCTTGGAGAAAGGTCCACAACGACAAATACCGAATCCTTTCCATTTCAAGTCCTAGGCAAACCAAGTACAAAATCCATGCTAATGTCTTCCCATGGTTGATATGGAATTTGTAGAGGCATGTAAAGGCCATGGGATTGAGCTTTAGACTTAGCTTTGTGACATGTAGAGCATCGGTTGGTGAAGCGGTTGACGTCACGAAACATCTTGGGCCACTAGTAGTGCTTGGAGAGCATAGCGAAAGTCTTGTCACGTCCAAAATGTCCCATTAAGCCTCCTTCGTGAGATTCCTTCAAAAGCAACAAACGAAGAGAAGACTCAGGGATGCAAAGTTTGTTAGCTCTCATAAGATAGCCATTTTTGATGTAATAGCGTTCCCAAGATGTATGCGACAAACACTTGGCATAAGGAGTAGCAAAAGTTGCATCATGCTCATACAAGTCTTTGATATGCTCGAAGCCAATGACATCTAACTCAAGTTGTGTAACAAGCATGCATATGCGGGAAAGAGCATCCGCTACGATGTTTTCTTTACCCTTGATGTACTTGATGACATAAGGAAAAGACACAATAAATTCACTCCATTTAGCATGACGCTTGTTCAACTTGGTTTGGCCTTTAAGATACTTGAGCATTTCATGATCGGTATGAATGATAAACTCATGAGGGCGAAGATAGTGTTCCCATTCATGCAAAACGCGGACTAAAGCATATAGCTCTTTGTCATATATGGGGTAATTGAGTTGCGCGCCAGAGAGTTTCTCACTAAACTAAGCTATGGGGTGCTTCTCTTGCGTTAACACACCTCCTATGCCATTACCACTAGCATCGGAATGAATCTCAAAGGGTTTGTCAAAGTTTGGTAAAGCAAGCACGGGAGCATGAGTAATCAAATCCTTAAGCTCACTGAAAGCGGTATCTTGGGATGGTCCCCAAACAAAAGGCGCATTCTTCTTGCTCAAAGCATGCAAAGGCGAAGCAATGGTGCTAAAATCTTTCACAAAGAGATGATAGAAACCCGCAAGGCCAAGAAAGCTACGCACTTGTTGCAAGTTGGTTGGTTGTGGCCAAGTCTTAATAGCATTGATCTTGGACTCATCTACATGAACACCCTAGAAGATACAACAAAACCCAAGAAAACAAGCTTATCAACGCCAGAAAGGCATTTTTCCATATTAGCATAGAGATGCTCTTTTCGAAGAGTTTGTAAAATGGTTCGGACATGGGTGACATGCTCTTTGAGAGACTTGCTAAAAACAAGGATATCATCGAAGTAGACCACAAAAAACACACCAATGTAAGGGCAAAAGACATGATTCATAAGACGCATAAAAGTACCCGGTGCTTCTGATAGACCCATAGGCATGACTAACCACTCATACAACCCAAACTTGGTTTTGAAAGCGGTTCTACATTCATCACCCTCTTGTATGCAGATTTGATAGTAACCACTCTTAAGATCAATTTTTTAAAAGATAGTGGCACCGCTAAGTTCATCAAGCATATCATCAAGGCGTGGAATGGGATACCTATAACGAACGGTGATAGCATTGATAGGTCTACAATCGAAGCACATGCGAAAGCTACCGTCTCGTTTTGGCACAAGAATGACCGGGACGGCACAAGGGTTCAAACTTTCACGCACATGTCCATGGTCTATGAGGTGCTTTACTTGCCTTTGTATTTCTTTGGTTTCTTCGGGGTTGACACGGTAGGGAGCTTTGTTCGGAAGCGATGCTCCGGGGATGAGGTCGATGCGGTGCTCAATGCCTCGTAGTGGAGGTAGTCCCGGAGGTAGCTCGTCGGGGAAAAAATCGTGAAATTCCTGCAAAAGGGAATACAACACTAGAGGAAGAGTGTGAGAGGTGTTAGCTTGTGGTGCATTGTCCATGCACAAAAGAACGTAGTGTAGTACACTAGATGGGTTCTCACACACTCCTCTTATCTCACTTTTGGTGGCAAATAAGACTAAGTTCTTCTTTTCGCTCATCGTGGAGGCGCTCGATTTGGGCTTGTGGCGCTCACCCTGTTTTTGGTGGCTCGCTCTCTCACTATGATCTCCATGATGGGTGGCTTGCTTGTCGGCGACAACTTGGCTTGGAGACATGGGACGAAGTACGTACTCCTTTCCCTTCATCTTGAAGATGTAGTGGTCCATTCGGCCGTTGTGGATGACTCCTCTATCAAATTGACATGGGCGTCGAAGGAGAAGGTGGCAAACAGTCATTGGAACAATGTCGCACTCAAAGGTGTCTTGGTAGAGGCGAGGGTGTCCCGATGTTTCGATGAGATGGTGGCTATCGTTTTCTGTGGGAGTCGACCTTGATGATCCGACTACGAACGTGCGAGACGTTGCGCCTTAGCAATCGCTAAACCAACTTTCGAGGGGTTATTGACCAAGCCGGAGCACGATCAACCTGACCACGAGGGTGTGTTTCCTGCGAGCAAATGAAGAACAAGCAAGAAACTGAGATTGCAATCTGGATATTGCAAATATAAGATGAAAGCTTTATTGATCTAGGTGGGGTTCTGTGACGCCTTTGTCTACTCGTTGAACACAAACGAAGTACGTGAAGTTGCAGCTATGGCGAACTTTAATCTAAACAAAACCCCCAAAGTCTAAACGACGCCCTAAGGGCTGTATATATGGAGGAAGAGGGGGGAATTTCGTGGCCCTTGGAGGAGGGGTCCGAAACCAACCCTAACTCTTGTTTCCCCACACATACGGGGTCTAAAAACAGCCTATACTTAAGTATTTCAAAAATACATGGACCTGGCCCAATAATAAGGTGACGCAACACCTAGAATAGCCTCTGGACAAAATTTATAAAGTGGCATCTTGTATATTTCGTCCAAGGCTTCATGCACTCCTTATAGTGGCTTCAAAGTCCTGAAATCATCACTTGTAACTCCATTCTTGATCCCTTGCACATGCCATCATCTCCATGCTTGGTCTTGCTCCAGTGTTCATCCCTCTTATCCATGCCAGGCCCTTCAATTGTAAGCAAAACAAATGTATCCAATTTAGGCAGCATTATATTCTCATGAACATTAGAATCATTACCAAGAAAAGAAAGCACCTGATAATTTAATTAGCATGCGCGAGCTCTAGTAATTGGTCCAGTATGTATAGCAGCAGGGGATGTGGGTGTAACAATGGTATTGATGTCATCATCATCCTCCCCTTCTTGAAATGAAGTCGTCCTCGATGGAAGCTCATCTTCCTCACCCAAATAAGGCTTCAAATCTGCAATGTTAAAAGTGGGACTAACCCCCAAATCTGTAGGCAGCTCAAGTTTATATGCATTAACATTTATTTTCTCTAACACCTTAAAAGGACCATTAGCACGTGGCATTAGCTTTGATTTGCGCAAATTAGGAAATCTATCCTTACGCAAATATAACCAAACAAGATCTCTAGGTGCAAACACAACATGTTTTCTACCCTTATCTCCAACAAGTTTATATTTAGCATTCATACGCTCAATGTTTTCCTTAGTTAACTCATGCATTTTTAAAATCAGTTCAGCACGTTATTTAGCATCAAAATTAACCTTCTCCGAAGATGGAAGAGGCAACAAATTAATAGGTGCACGAGGTAGGAAACCATACACAATTTCAAAAGGGCACATCTTAGTAGTATAATGCAATGAACGATTATAAGCAAATTCAATATGAGGCAAGCATTCTTCCCACATTTTCTTATTACTCTTCAAAACAGCCCTAAGCATAGTAGACAATGTTCTATTGACTACTTCAGTTTGTCCATCAGTTTGGGGGTGACAAGTAGTACTAAAAAGCAGTTTAGTCCCCAACTTAGCCCATAAACATGTCCAAAAGTGGCTAAGAAATTTAGTGTCATGATCTGAAACAATATTATTGGGCACACCATGCAAGCGAACAATTTCACGAAAGAACAAATCAGCAACATTAACAGCATCATCGCTTTTATGACATGGTATAAAGTGTGCCATTTTCGAGAACCTATCCACGACAACAAATATGCTATCCCTCCCCTTCTTTGTTCGAGGTAAACCTAAAACAAAGTCCATAGATATATCCTCCCAAGGAACACTAGGTACAGGCAAAGGCGTATATAAACCATGAGGATTGAGTCGTGACTTAGCTTTTTGACATGTAGTGCAGCGAGTAACAAAACGTTCAACATCACGTCTCATATTTGGCCAAAAGAAATGTGTAGCAAGTATATCCTCCGTCTTCTTGACGCCAAAGTGTCCCATTAATCCTCCTCCATGCGCCTCCTGCAACAACAAAAGACGAACGGAGGTAGCTGGAATGCATAGCTTGTTAGCACGAAACACAAATCCATCATTAAGAACGAACTTGTTCCAAGTTCTCCCTTCCTTGCAATTCTGCAATACATCTTTAAAATCAGCATCATGCACGTATTGATCTTTGATGGTCTCCAAACCAAATATTTTGAAGTCAAGTTGTGAAAGCATAGTATAATGACGAGACAATGAATCAGCAATAACATTTTCTTTACCCTTCTTGTGTTTAATGACATAAGGGAAAGTCTCAATGAATTCAACCCATTTAGCATGTCTACGGTTCAGTTTTGCTTGACTTTTAATGTGTTTCAAAGATTCATGATCAGAATGTATAAAAAATTCCTTCGGCCATAAATAATGTTGCCATGTTTCTAAGGTCCCAACAAAAGCATACAATTCTTTATCATAAGTAGAATAGTTCAGACTATGCCCACTCAATTTTTCAGAAAAGTATGTAACAGGTTTGCCATCTTGTAATAACACACCTCCTAATCCAATTCCACTAGCATCACATTCAAGCTCAAAAGTCTTATTAAAATCAGGAAGTTGGACTAAAGGAGCATGTGTCAACTTATAGTTCAATACCATGAAGGCTTCTTCCTGTGCGGTACCCCAAACAAAAGGCACATCCTTCTTTGTAAGCTCGTTGAGAGGTGCGGCAATGGTGCTGAAATCTCTCACAAAACGCCTATAGAAACCAGCGAGGCCAAGAAAACTCCTCACTTGTGTGACCGTTTTGGGCTGCGGCCAACTCTCAATAGCTTCAATCTTGGCTTTATCAACTTCAATTCCCTGTGGAGTAACAACATAGCCAAGAAAAGATACTCGGTCGGTGCAAAAGGTGCACTTTCCAAGGTTACCAAACAAACATGCATCATGTAGAGCAATAAAAACATCACATAATTGTTCCAAATGTTCCTCCAAAGATTTGCTATAAATCAATATGTCATCAGCGTAAACTTCCACAAATCGTCCAATGAAAGCACGTAAAACTTCATTCATTAATCTCATGAAAGTACTAGGTGCATTAGTTAACCCAAAAGGCACGACTAACCACTCATATAATGCAAACTTAGTTTTAAATGTTGTTTTCCATTCATCTCCCAATTTCATACGAATTTGATGGTATCCACTACGCAAATCAACTTTGGAGAATTTGTAGAGCCACTCAATTCATCAAGCATATCATCTAGCCTAGGAATAGGATGACGATAACAAATAGTAATATTATTAATGCCTCTACAATCAACGCACATACGCGACGTACCATCCTTTTTCGGCATTAAAATGATAGGAACAGCACAAGGACTATGGGATTCGCGTATATAACCTTTGTCGAGCAGTTCTTGTTTTGACGCATAATCTCCTTCATATCCTCTGGATTGGTACGATATGGTGCATGGTTGGGTAATGATGCACCGGGGATTAAGTCAATTTGATGCTCAATCCCTCGAATAGGTGGTAAACCCAGTGGCACGTCTTGTGGAAAGACGTCAGCGAACTCCTGCAAAATGTTAGTGACAGCAGGAGGCAAAGAGGATGGCACGTCCTCAAATGAAAATAATGCCTCTTTGCACACAAAAGCATAGCAAACAGATTTGCTAAAATCTAGATCATCAATATCAGAATTGGTGGCAAGTAAACATGCACTTTTCAATTTAATTTCAGAAGCAACACTAGATGGTTTATTATTAGGCTACATTTGTTGCTCAAATTATTTTGCCACAATCTTATTTTCACTCTTACTTTTCTCCTGTTTTTCTTTATTAGCTCTATTAATATCATCTTTCAAAATGGAATCAGGAGTCATAGCAAGCAAAGTATTATTTTTATCCTTATGAACAAGAGTATATTGATTGTTTCTACCATGGTGTAGAGATTTTTTATCAAATTTCCATGGTCCACCAAGTAATAAGGAACATGCTTGCATAGGTACCACATCACAATCAACATAATCAGCATATGTAGAGATACTAAAATGCACACGAACAGTACGTGTTAGCTTAACCTTGCCGTTGTTGTTGAACCATTGGATGTAGTAAGGATGTGGATGTGGTCTTGTGGTGAGAGATAGCTTCTCCACCATCTCCATGCTAGCCAAGTTATTGTAGCTCCCTCCATCTATGATGATGTGAACAGAACGTTCCTTCACAACTCCTTTGTATGGAACAAATTATGCCTCTGATTTTGCTCAGCTTGTGTAAGCTGCACACTCAAAACACGTTGAGCAACTAAACATTCATACCTGTCAGCATCTTCAGGAGCCATGTATTGCGTCTCATGATCGGAATCATCTCCATCGTGTTCTTCATGTGTAATAAGAGCCAAAGTGTCCTCATCATAGTCACTAGCGGACTCATACCCACCATCCTCAGTAAAAATCATCACACGCTGAGATTTGCATTCTCTCGCAAAATGTCCTCTTCCCTTACAACAACGACAAATAATATCACTTGTGTGCCCTGTTGATGCGATTGAAGAAGAAGAGCTCTGTGCAGGCCCAGCGGGTGTGCTCTTGGCAGATAGTGGTGGTTGTGCTTGCTTTCCTGTCTCACGGCTGGAGGTGGCACCTGATGGAGGTGCTAGTGCAGTGGAAGTAGAGGATGCACGTGGTATCCATGATGAAGATCGACCTGCAGAAAAGTTAGTTCGCGCCTATGCCTGTCGATCTTGCACTTCACGTTTAGCTTTATAAGCAAGATGGAATAAACGAGTGATATTAGTATAATCCTTATACTCTAGAATGGTCTGAATTTCTCTATTTAATCCACCCATAAAATGTGCAAGCGTAGATTCATTCTCCACAACAATACCACATCTAATCATGCCAGTTTGTAATTCCTGATAATATTCTTCCACAGAATTTTTTCCTTGTCTTAAACGCTGCAATTTTTGAAGTAATTCATGTTGATAATATGGTGGAACCCAACGAGTACGCATAGCAGTTTTCAAAGCAGCCCAAGTAGCTGGAATAGGATATAATCTACAATGTTCAGACCACCAAACACATGCAAAACTAGTGAAAGCACAAACAGCAGCAGGTACACGTCTCTCCTCCGGATATTGTAAACATGTAAAACATTTTTCAGTTTCTAACTCTCAAATAAGATATATATCAGGAACATATCTACCCTCAAATGGTGGAATATTCAATTTCAGTTTAGGGAGATGGTCATGATCTCGTACCTGAGGGGGAGCCCTACCGTTACCATTATTTGCATGTGGACGACCTGGTGGTTGTGGTGCTGGTGGTTGCACGCAGTTCTGATTTGGATCACTCATCCTCGTAATGTTCCGCAAAATCATCCTCTCCGCATCAGCAGCAGGAGCCACAAAAGTATCAACAGCAGCACCAACAGTTTGGCCAGGCGCAAGAGGGAGACGGCTCGCTCGGCGGAGGGTTGTTTCGCGACATGGAGGTAGTCATTGTTGTTGTTGTTGTAGAGGTGCGTTAGGTGCAGCCGGTGGTGGTGCTGGAGGACGCACGAGCAATTCATTAAAAAAATATCGAGCTTTGATTCGAACGTATTCTCCATGCCATCTATCTTCTCCATGGCCTCTTCAAATCTGTTTAGCACATCTTGCACCTGTCCACTCATCACTTGCTGAAACTTATCATGCAACTCCTTATTCATCATGTTCTCCCAGTCAGTCTCTTCGGCTTGTGATCCTGCCATGATTAGCAGCAATAGAAACACACAAGAATATGATCCTAAAGACTACTAACAAGAGGTGGTGGCGGGTGTCACAAATCCGTCAAGCAAATCTCAAATTCTTACCAGTTCTTACCCAGCAGCAGGCGGTGATCGGCAACCGTCGTAGTCAAAACTCTCAAAGCTTGGATAGAGCGATTACCAGGGAGAGTCAAACGCACGACGTAGATGTATGTGGAGCTTGTAAGGCTTATAATGTGGTAGCAAAAAGGGTCAGCAACAATCAATTCAGAGATGCAAAGTTGAATAAACGCTCAAGGATGGTACTGTGCTGCTCCTAGGCTAGACCGTGCTAGAGATGCAAGCCTAGAACACTAACAACGACGCTGCACGTAAACAAGGGAGGAGCATGCTCTGAAATTATTATTTTTTCACTTTCTTTTTCCTCTTTTTTTTGCTCCGCAACAATTTTTTTCGAAAAAGTCTACAAATTGTCTCAAAACTGCCTAGCCAGAATTTTCTAGACTTAGTTTTTTTTTGAGTTTGTAACTATTTTACTACTATGGGTAGCACGAAAGTTGGGGACTCCAACTTGGTCACGACTCGAAGTATCGCGTGATCTGGAAACCGAAAACAAAGCAACAAATACTGGACTCGGACTAGGACTGGTGGCGGAGATGAATCTGGTAGAACTCGAACTGGTGGCGGCGGTGAATCTGGTGGAACTCGTACTGGTGGTTGTATATGGTGATGGTATATATGGACTTGGATTGATGGTGGTATATGGCGATGGTATATGCGGACTCGGATTGGTGGTTGTATATGGCGATGGTATATGTGGACTCGGAGTGAGGCTATGAAGGCTATCAATGTAATGGCAAGAGTGATATGTCCAATACCAAGATGAGGTTACCGTTCTTGCTTCCAGTTGAAGGTTTCAAAAGGATGAGATTGTAGTCATTGTCGTAATGCACGGTCTTCGGTACGTTAGTGAAGACGCCGCTGCACCGTGGGCGGAGTTGTCGAAGTACCAGAAATCGTCAAAGATGTGCGAACTTTCTGTCTAAGCCGGAAGGTCCGGCAAGACGGAAGGTCCGGGGTTCGGAGGTTCCGGTGCAGCCGGAAGGTCCGGGCGTGGCCGGAAGGTCCGGGCATGTCTGGAAGGTCCGGTGGTCGCGAAACTGGCAAGAACAGAGAAGTGGGAAACGTGGACTTGGGCGGAAAAACTTGAGGAAAAACCCAAATCCGCAGGGGAAAAGCAAGGAAATTGGTGGAAAAGAAGGGTGGGGAGGCTAGATCTACGAGCCACACACAAAATTCACGGATCAAATCCAACAAAAATTCAACACACCAACAAATCTAAAAAAATTGGGGCTATTTTTGGTGGGATTTTCAGATTAGGATGAAAAACAACAAAATTAGGCTAGAAACACAACGGGAGGCTCCGAAATCGTGATCAATGTGGCTCATGATACCAAGATGATGTAGGGTACAACCCTAATCGCCCGATCTTTCATGAAAGGAGCGGAATCCCATGATAAACACGAAGAACACAAAGGGGAAAACAAGGGGAAACACAAGGGAAATAGGAGAGGAACACTCAAACCAACAAGATAGTCACACACATGCTAGATCCCCGAATACATAGAGTAAGATACACGATCCACGATCAACTAGGGACGATACACGGTAACCGGTCTTCTCCGTGAGGAGGTCTTGATGTTCTTCCCTAAAGAGGGGTCTTGAATCCGCTTGGGGAATCTTCTCCGAGGAGGTGCGATCTCCGAGGAGAAGGTAACCAAGTGGATGAGCAAAGCTCTCACACAATCATGAGCTATCTCTTTGCTAACCCTAAAACGTAGGTAGGAGAAGAGTATTTATAGTCTAGGTGACGAAAGGGTACACGGGCCTCGGCCCAAGTCGCTTCGCGTAGGAAGGGCCGGAAGTTCCGGGCGAGGCCGGAAGTTCCGGGCGCCGGCGGTTCCGGGGAGGGTCCGGCCTAACCAGAGAGTTGGCGCAGGTGGAGATGTGTTGGCATCCGGGGGCCGGTAGGTCCGGGCTGGCCGAAGGTTCCGGGCGCCGGAAGGTCCGGGACGGGGTCCGGGCTAACCCGAGAGTTGGCACGCCTGGGCTGGTCGAAGTCATCGGCGGCCGGAAGCTCCGGGTCGGCCGGAAGGTCCAGAAGCCGGAAGTTCCGGGATCTGGCCGGAGGTTCCGGGCGATCCAGAGTGTTGACGCCTGTCTCTTCTTCTACAGCCCTCGGCTCCGTGTCTTGAGCGTTGTACCTGATCACACATAGCATCTCGGACTTAGGCAGTAGCCATGTCTCACTTGAAGAGGGGGAAAACTCAAGTAGGAGTGATGTCACCTCGGATTGAATAGCACGTGCCTTAGCCCTTGTCATGGGCCCACTTGGAGCTTGGATAGTTGAGGTGGCATCCATGGGGATGGTCGTGGGATGCTCCGCATCATCTCCCCTCCCTTGGGGAAGTTCCGTCCTCGGATAGAATTCTTCATCACCATGGAAGGGAGAGAGATCT
>NW_024113969.1:0-58904 GCF_003073215.2 Triticum urartu
CTAGGGTTACATGGAGTCAGTTAAACCTAGCTCTTATAGAGAAAATTTGTTACTGGGGGGGGGGGGTGTAGGGTTACATGGAGTCAGTTAAACCTCCCCATTTTTTCCTGCTATTTAATAGTAGGTGGCACTTTTTTTGTTTTGTAGTGATTTATTTTTTATTTTAGGTCACAAAATTTGTTTATGAATAGTTAAAATTTGAATAGTTTAAATTTGAATTTTTTAAGATTTGTGTGAATCACTAGTTTATGAATAACTTTACTATTTATTTTTTCATTTCTACTTAGAACTAAATACTTATAGTTTTTTAGTGATTTCTTTTTTCTTTTAGGTCACAAAAAATAAAAACTTCTCTGTTATTGAACGTAGATGCACTTATAGAGAAAATTAAACATAAATTCATAATTAATTTCTATTTATGAATTTAGGTCCAATTTCCTCTATAGGTGCATCTATTTTCACTTTGAGAGGAGCTCAACAACGCAGAGAGGGATGGGCTTATAAACAGGTGTGGGCGCCCTTCGGTTGGCGAGGTGGGACTAAACTCTGTGCCAACCCTTTAGTCCCGGTTCGTGACATGAACCGGGACTAAAGGGGAGCCTTTGGCCCCGGTTGGTGGCATGAACTGGGACCAATAGTGGTGGGCCAGGAGCGAGGCCCAATGGTCCCGGTTCGTCCCACCAACCGGGACCAATGGCCCACGTGGCCCGGCCGGCCCCCTGGGCTCACGAACCGGGACCAATGCCCCCATTGGTCCCGGTTCTGGTCTGAACCGGGACTAATGGGCTGCCCCGGCCTGGACCGTTGGCCCCTTTTCTACTAGTGCGATATGCTTTGTAACAATTTTATTGCTAACAAGTAAATTACCCTTCATCATTGGTCTTTCAAAATTAGTTATAAGATTTTTTTTTCTAATATATGCATCAACAATAAAGTTGTGGCCAAATCTGGAAATAGGTAAATCACTTGCTAGACATACCTCTTCATACATGTTGGGAGAACATGACGATTGTATCACTTGAATAATACTCTGCTCCACTTTTGAATAACTCCCCAATTGCTTGGTGTCCTCTTTTTCTTGAATAGATTTATATTTGATCATAAATTTAACCAACGTGTCCGACTACGGCTAGCAAAAAAATTATACCGTTGAAAACTTATTTCAAATACGAACTCAACGGTATAATTTTTGCTCCCGCCGCAGCCGCCCATGTTCGTTAAATTTATGGTTAAATTTGAATCTCGAAAGACGTGAGTGCACTACATTATGGAATGGAGGGAGCACCTGCTACCACCTTGGTTTGAGCATCCGGCTAGTGGCTGCTGACACATAATTTAACGGGAGGTAATAATACGACCAGGAGTCACAAAACTTGCGCTCAATGTTCAGTTTGATGCTAAAATTTTAAAAATACGAAATTGCAGTCACATAACTTGACTCAAACGTGCACATATCCGTCTGTATGGCCCTACCTGTCAGTGAGTGAGGGCTCTAGGCCGATGCATTTTTACACAAAACACCTTTGTATTTTTTATTCCTGTGAAAAGCCATTCATAGCGACGCAGATTTGCATGAACCCGTTACGAATTTTTTATTTCCACGATGAGCTTTAAAACAGAAATCGGTCTCGCCAAACGACCCTTCACGTTCACATGTCGCTACGGATAACAACAGAATATGTACTAAACGAAAATGCATATGGAGCTGAAACGGGCTGCAGATACTGTGGCCATTTGGCACAAGGAATTTTTCTATATATATTTACAAAACTAAAGTTCTTTAGCCATAGGGCGTCATGTTGGCTAGTTTCTTTACTAGAGATTATTTATATTCCTGACAACATTGTCATAATGGGCATGTACATCGGTTCAGTTGGCCATCATCTGCAGGATGCGTCCATGTCATCTACAGACTATTCTGTAAAAAGCACGTACAGTAGGTGACTTTGGGCCGGCCGTATAACTCTCCAACGGCCCGTGAATCATGCTAACCAATTCAGACTATAATACGAACGGAAGAAAGCTGATTTCCTGGAACACGAGATCCATCCGGCCCACCCACGATACGCGACGGACTCATACAACGGAAGATAGGTCATCTGTAGGCAGCGATTTCTACGGCAGTAGATCGTCGTTAATTCTACAGACAGACCCGGGTGTTTTTTCCATTTCTCTCTCCCCACGTCATTTTTTTCCTTACGTGTCTGGTGTTACAGACGGCTGACTGTACATCATTGTACATGCCCTAAAGCCCTTTGCTTCCTAAAAAATCATAAGTAAAAGAATATCCTGCACATGTCCAAGTCTGACAACTTCATTACCTTGTTATATGATCAGCTGGCTCCCCCACCCCCGCCCAGCAAAAGCCGTTGGCTCTCCCTCCATAAAACAACTGCCAGAGTGGCTAATGATCTAGTATCTCTTGTCCGATCTCTGACAATCTTCGGAAGGGCACATGAATCTGTCTTGGATTTTTCCAAATATGCGCTGATGCGAGTTTTGGACCAAGAAGAATGCGGTAACCACTTGGAGGACAAGCATCTTAGCGAGATATGCAGCAACCTGTTACTGCTCAGGTACCTAAGCCTAGGAGCTGCTGTTATGGTTACGGTGCTCCCCAAAGAGATAAAAAGAGCTTCAACTTTTGGAGACGTTGGATGTAAGAAGGACCAAGATAGAGATTCTGCCCACACAAGTCATGGAGCTGCCATCCCTGATTCATTTATTTGGAAAGTTCAAGCTCCAACAAGGTATAGGAGGCCAGAAAATGCAAAAGCTACAAAATTGGTTCTCCGAGAATAGCAAATTGGAACAATAGCAGGATTTTGTTGTGGACAACAACAAGAGCCAAGGATTTGCACCGCTCATGGATCATATGAAACACTTGACGAAGGTGAAAATATGGTGTGAGTCATCCACTAATAATAGCACAGATCCCACTGCCAGCGGCATCAGCATCAGCATCAACAGCTACACTCATGTCTCAAAAGCCATCAAGGGTTTCATCAAGAGAAGCACGGACGTGAAAAAAGCTCATTCACTTTCAATACATTTCAATGATAAATGGTTACAAGACTTACTCGTGAACTTGTCCCTACAAAAAGAAGAAGCTTCCTCCTGCTATCTCGCTGAAGCTACAAGGGGGCAACATATGCAGCATGCCTTCATTTGTTACCATGCTAGGTGGTCTGACTAAGCTGTGCCTTTCATCCCCTCATCATCAGCTGAGCGGGGATATTCTTGCTGCCCCGAGCAGAGTGCTCTGCTTGGCGTACCTGAAGCTGATTGCATCTAAACTGGAGAAACTTATCATCAAAAAAGGTGCACTTGGAAGCCTGCGACTACGATGCATCGTGGTTGAAGTCATGACTGAACTGGAAGTCCAAGAGGGAGCTCTGCCACTCCTCGAGTCGCTCCAGCTGCTGTGTAAGGATCTAAATGGCTTTTGCGGCATGATGATCCAGTCCCTGGGACGTATTAAGGAGGTCATCCTCCATGATGGAGTGAATGATGGAACAAAACAAAAGTGGAAGGAAGAGGCAAAAATCCACCCCAGATGCCCCAAGCTCTTGTTTGTTAAGACAGCAGAAGATGTTGATATGGGAAGTGAACCTGCAGGAAATTCGGAGAGCCCTGCGGCGCCAACCACTGATACGACGTTACAGGTGACAGTGCCCCATGATGCCATTTCTACTGGACAGTCTGGTAATCAAGTGTTGTGCATCTTATTTTACTTAATTGTTGGTGCTTTGGCTAACTATTGGTGTTGAGTTATATATACCACCTCTTCACACATCTATGTGACATTTTCTATTGTGCAGTACAAGTTGATGGTGATGATCTGCAACAGGATGATGATGAGAAAGAAGATACGGATGAAATTGATATCCTAGAGGGTTTTGCTAGCAAAACTTGTCTCGGCACTATGATGAACAAGGAAAGTTTTGAACAGGGGATGGAAGGAATGGTAGGTTTTGAGGATCAGCAGATGGAAGATGTCACTCCGTCTGATCAGGCTGATCAAAATCTTGTCCTTTTGGTGGTGGGTGAGAATAGAAGAAAGAGGGCTAGGACTGTTGGTGAAGGCAACTCAATGGACAATGTTGTTGATAGGGTGAAGCGCAAGAACCCAGAGGATGTCCCACGTAATTTAATATTCCAACTGTCATAAATTTTCCAATGTTTCTCTTGTTGACATGGCTAGTAAAACTGGGGTGACGTTTGGAAGTAATATTCTTGAGGTAATAAATCTATTCAACCGATTAGAGATTTAGAAGCTGCTAGATGACACAAGTGTGCCTCTGAATTTTGATTCTTCCTATGCCATGTTTCTAAGTATCTGTAGTGTGTGGTTAGTGCAAACTGAATATTCAGGCTATTCCTGTTTCTTTTAACTGTCTGTGCACTTGGGTTCTGAAGTTTACTGGTGATGTTAGAAATCTGATGGCTTTTGGAGATGTTGCTGTAATTTGGACTATATGGGAGTCTACAAATGCTCTCTTTAGAATATCTTTCCTACTGATACTACTATGTGTTTTTAATTGTCGCACTGGTTATTGTCGTTGGCTGGTTTGCAGAAATGAGGCCTACAAAATAAACAGCGGCTGGCCTCGCGGTTGCTGTCTCCGATGGAAACTGAGGTTTTCCATCAAAGAAGTGGATGGGGGGCCATCGGTGCATCGCTTCGCAGATCCATGATGATGTTTTTGTTTTGTCTGGAGTGCACATGTTTGCAAAAGCTTGGGCTAATCTTGCTCGGGAGTCGGGATAGGAAATAGGTTTGCTCCGAGTATCAGGTTGGCACTTGGTGTTTTAAGTAGTTGTTGCTTCGGAAACTGGTCTGTCTATTCCCCTGGCATATTTACATGCTAATGGTGAATCCCCATGTGCTGCCGCTTACTACAACACCGTACCAGACTGACACGGCTATGGTGAAGATGGTGAAGTGCTTCCAATAAGCTTTTCCTTCCAGTTTCTACTAGTAGTGCAATATAAGTTTACTTTCATGCATGTCTATTTGGTGGCTTTCTGCTGTGCCGGAGTTCACCATGTATATTTGGCCCGGTTAACTTTGGCATCTGTTCCACAAAACTTTATAATCATCCTGCATTCAGTTACAGGATCATCTATTGTTTCTGTTGTTGACAATAATATTTGTTCTCGCAATTTGTGGACAGCTTTCTTTGTTGTTTTCGAGTATACGATGATTAGCATGGAAACTAAGGCTCAAAAAAGGAAAGGTTCAAGAGAAAACAACTTGGTTGTAGTTTGTGCTGACCTGTTGAAACCTATGTGCTGGACACCGGAGATTGGTGAAGTTTCTGACAGGAAGTCGGTGGGGAGTCAGCTGCAATCACCGAAAAGGAGTTACCCCGACCAGCATAGGAGACATTAATGGGCTTGCATCTCAGTTTCCTCCCGCACACCGGCTTCTCCCGCCTTGCTGACACGTCGCTCCTCACCCGCGCCATCCAGTATCTTCCTTGGTTGGATTAATTGGTGCTCGGGTCTGTTTGTAGCACTCTGAAGAGTGAAGAGACAATTTGAAGTAGGTAGGTATCAGCAAACAAGCTGTCTAGCTTGTATGCGAATGAGAAGCTCCGAAGGTGACAAGCAAGAAACCATGTCGAATTCCTGCAGCCAGAAGGCTAATTAGTATCTGTAATGAAACTGAACCGTACTTGCAACACATTAATTGCAAGTCAGTGTGCAGACTTGGCACTGAGCACCGCCATCTCGCGGCATTCCCAACCCCTGTCTTAATCTCTGACCGCCTGGAAATTCAGTGCAAGGTCCACCGAGCAGCATCGGAGCTTGCATCAAAATTTCTGAGAAGAAATTAACCATGTCTAAATCCCTGCAGCCAGCACACTAATTAGTACGTACTAGTAATGAAACTGAACTTGCAACATAGTACTCCCTCTGTAAACTTTTATAAGAGCGTTTAGATCACTGGCTTGTGAAGGTCGCCGTGCGGGCGGGGATAGGCCAGAGGTGGGCGGAGCTGGCCGACGGGATGCGCTCGATTCCGACAGGGGAGGCATTTCCGGAGAGGACCGAGGGGATCCGCCCGAGAGCGCTGTACATCAAGCGCGGCCCTGCGGAGGCCGTGCCCTGCTTGTGGCTATCGCGTCAATGGAGAGAGGCTGTGGTCAGCCGGCGAGCGCCCCCCGCCAGCGGAGGACGCCGATGGTTAGCCGGGTCCAATCTAGCGAGTGGAGGTTAAGAGATGGGGAAGGGGATGACAAGGTGGGCCCATGTTACCTGCCTGATGTTACCTGCCGGGTTCAAAAATAAAACTTGATACTTCCCTTTCCCCGTGTCACGTAACCTAGGCAACACAACCGGCGCCACATGCCATCTCTCCTCGAGCTCCTCCCTTGCCGTCGCTGGAGGCCACCACCCAACCGGCGCCACATGCCATCTCTCCTCGAGCTCCTCCCTTGCCGTCGCTGGAGGCCACCACCCAACCGGCGCCACATGCCATCTCTCCTCGAGCTCCTCCCTTGCCGTCGCTGGAGGCCACCACCCAACCGGCGCCACATGCCATCTCTCCTCGAGCTCCTCCCTTGCCGTCGCTGGAGGCCACCACCCAACCGGCGCCACATGCCATCTCTCCTCGAGCTCCTCCCTTGCCGTCGCTGGAGGCCACCACCCAACCGGCGCCACATGCCATCTCTCCTCGAGCTCCTCCCTTGCCGTCGCTGGAGGCCACCACCCAACCGGCGCCACATGCCATCTCTCCTCGAGCTCCTCCCTTGCCGTCGCTGGAGGCCACCACCCAACCGGCGCCACATGCCATCTCTCCTCGAGCTCCTCCCTTGCCGTCGCTGGAGGCCACCACCCAACCGGCGCCACATGCCATCTCTCCTCGAGCTCCTCCCTTGCCGTCGCTGGAGGCCACCCCCCAACCGGCGCCACATGCCATCTCTCCTCGAGCTCCTCCCTTGCCGTCGCTGGAGGCCACCACCCAACCGGCGCCACATGCCATCTCTCCTCGAGCTCCTCCCTTGCCGTCGCTGGATGCCGTACTGGCCAAAGTGACCGGAGATTGTTTCGTTGACCCGAACTCTAGCCACGGCCATGGGCGGATTTGGGCCCCAGGCAGCCCAGGCCATTGCCTGGGGCGTGGGGAATTTCCTCAGCCTATATTTAGAAGAAAAACAAGTTCGGCCTGGGGCGCAGCCCAGTTCCAAGCCCAGGCCGCCAAGGCCAACTGGCCCAGCCGCCCAGGCCGACTGCCTTGCACGGCAGAACCCCAGCCGTAGCCGCCCGTTCTTCCCCCGTTCCTCGACTCGGTCGTCTCGAGTCTGGACGAACCCTGGGCGCCTGCCGTCGGCGCCGCTCGCCACCCGGCTCACCCTCTCCCAGCACCCGCGGCTCCCCCTTCCCCCCATCCGGCAGCGCCTCCCATCTCCCCCTTCCCGTCTTCTTCATAGGTTGCGCCGCTGCCTGCTACTGCCCTGCCAGGCGTCCGGCGAGGTGGTCCTCAAAAATCGGCCGTGCTTCCTGACGCAAAGGTACTGGTTTGATATTTGATGGTTTGATGCCCATGTGATGCCACTATTTTTGTTTCTAGAGATGCCACATTGCCACTGTTTGATGATGACTTTTCTAGATGCCATTGTTGTCGCTTGATGCCACAATTTGTTAGATGTGGAAACCGATTTAGACATTGAGGAAGGCAAGACAAGTAAAAGAAACAAGACGTTGAATTCTTTTTTAAAAGTTTGAACCACGGGTACGGCAACAGGTCCTTCAACTCAAGATGAGTAAAAATTTGGTGGAAGGCTTAGCTTCTTTTGCAATTGAAAATGTAGTCATGGGAGGCCCAGATCAACCAATCCTTTTATTTGGTATATCAATCTTTCGGATCATCCATATATATGCTACATATTGTCTTTTGATTTGTCTTGCTTTATTAGTTGAACCATCATGAAACAAATGTTATCATTGAATATTATGTTCGGTTTCTTATTAGTTATGGAACATAGATTGACTTTCAAATTTGCAGTCTTAGTGGACTGAGACTTCGCTATGTGTCAACCGATGTTGTATTCCTTTGATCTTGCATGGAGATCCGTACATAATTTATTTTTTCAACTTTTTTCCTTTTCCTTGTTATATACTATGTCAGTTGACTGAGACTTGGTTAAGTCTCGGTCGACTGACCTAGACACACCCATTGACTTTTGTATGCCTTGAAACCAAAGTTTTTTTTTCGTAGATGTTAGCCCTTAGTTTCTCGCCTGGGGCGTCAGCCAATCCTGGGTCCGCCACTGGCCACGGCTGTTGTACGCAGCAAGCCGGCCGACCCGCCGTTGTATCCACACCGTTCCCAGCGACATGGAGCCGCGGCTCTGCAGCAGCACCGTCCACCACGCAATGCGCGCCACCATGCCCGCTCAGCTCCTCCCTGCATCCAACCCATCGTCGCCCCACCGCGGATGACGCCGTGTCACCTCCTTGCTCTGTAACAGCACGTGGAGCATGGCCCCGCTTGTGGCACTCGTGGTTTTCACTAGTGGTAGCTTGGCTATTGGCTCTAAACTTTTGGATTGAAGTTAATGGAACATCATCTGAGAAAATGAAGTATGAACTAGATAAATCTGATCCATATATGATTCGATTGTGTGGCATAGCTGCATGGAGAGGGAAAATATTTTCTTCTTTAGGTAATAGAAGGAGAGGAGAAATAAAAAAATTTAGAAGAGAGAGGAGAAATATTTTTTTTGCGACACAGGAGAAATAGATTTTTTTTCGAGGCAAAGGAGAAATAGATATTTGTGAATATTTAGGAGAAAGAATGAGGAGGAAACGGATTGGGCTTAAAGTGAAGAAGGGCCGGTTAGTATGGATGGTCCTACGGTTTGCTTCAGCAAAAGAAAGAAGAATGGGTAAGTTTTGGGGGCCCAAAAGCACACACACGCTGCTGGAGCCTGGAGCGAGACGCGCGCGCGCGCTTTTCCCTCGCGTTGGCGCGAAACTCTCTCCTTTTGGAGTGTGACGACGCATTTGGTTCGTGGCATTTTCGCTGTCTCCCGAAAACACCGGCTAGCGATTACATTACTTGCGTTTGTTTCGGCCGCGTCGGTTTCAAGTCCCATGTAATCGCAAACCATCCTTCACAAAACTGAAAACACCCGATAAAGCCTGGTATCGAATAACACCGTTGGTGCTGATCGTTTCCTTCACCACGAGGACCAAGCAGCGGTCATTTCTCCACCTCGAGGACCAAGCAGCAGCGAAGCAGTACCATCGCCGTCTCAATTCAGCGCCGCCGATCTCCATTCGCCGCCGAGCGCCGCCGATCTCTCTTCGCCGCCGCCACCACTGCCGCCATGGGTAGCGCCATTGATCTCTCTTTGCTGCGGCCGCCACCGCCGCCGTGGGCAGCGCCGTCGATCTCGCTTCGCCGCCATGAGAAGTAGCGTTGTTGTGAATGGCTGGTGATCTCATTTTCCGTCATGGGCCATCCCCGGCAGCCATCCGTCCTCCAGTCCTCCGGCTTCTTCTACATGGCCGGCGACTGTACTCCACGGCTTCCTGTTCCCTTGCATGAACCAAACACATCATGTATTCACTTACCCCTAATCTAATACAGTGTATTCTCATTACAACAATGAATACGTTACCTGAGGTCCAACCAAACGCGTCGTCAGTTTTTTCAGAGTGCCCGCGCACTTCTTCTCCTCTGCCGCCGCCGCTCCTTTCCATATCCATCCCCACTTCCCCAGCCATCTTCCTTTTCCGGTCGATTAATCCACTCGCTGTTTCCGCAGACGGAAATCGAAATCAAATCGCAAGGTATGTTATATATGCTCTCCGTGACCTGCAAAGTTTTCATCCAATCTGCTAGCTAGTGCGCTCGTTCCAGTACACTAGTACGATTTTCATCCAATCTGTGGTAACTGGTAGGTATGGGGATTGGCGAACGCGATTTTGGTTAGTATTTTGTTTATTTAGACGAATGGCCGCTGATTCGGGCTGGGTGGGTGCTGCTTCACCTGCGAGAGCTTTGTTTGTTTGGTCTGGACAGGACTGGTGGGGATTTATGCTGCTCTGCTCCCGCTAGTAAGTGTCAGAAGTCAGATCCTAGAAGGGGCTCAACCTAATCATGAGATTTGTAATGGAATTGCACTGGAATCTGGCAATAAACAACAAGCCATCATGCATATTGCTGTAAAATATTTTCACATGTCTTTAGGGTTTGCTTAAGCAAAGGGGAATTCGGTGCCGACACAGCGGCAGAGGCGAGCTCTTCTTAGAGCTGCTCCAAAAGTAACCCAAACTTTACAGTGCGCTTAACAGTAAATAACGGATTGCAGAATCTGTGACTCCTGAAATAACTCAAACATTATATATGTAGATGAATGACATAATTTCACTTTTCCTGGGGTGATCTGTGTATGAAATTTTTCTGTTGAATTTATCTCACAATTTTGCCTCTTCTTTTTGTGTGTGTGTGTAGATGGCAGGATCAGCAGAATTATTTAACAAGCTGGATAGGATCTTGGCAATGACAGAGAAGGTCCCTACAAAAAGATCTATTGTGGACTACGCCACCCTCACGGAAGAAGAAAAACAGGACAAGGGTCTCGAGTGGCTAACATCCATGTGGCAGGGACGGGTGAATGCGGTACTGGGGGATCTAATGGGATCCAGGGGAAAAATTACAACACTCGCGTTTATTGCTCGGCTCAAAGAGGATGGTCATCATGGCCCGTACATGATAGTTACTTCTCTGTCCTGCATCGGGGAATGGTCGGAGTGCATAAAGTAATGTTTCTAAATTTACGATGTACTCCCTCTGTAAACTAATATAAGAGCATTTAGATTACTACTTTAGTGATCTAAATGCTCTTATATTAGTTTACGGAGGGAGTATTTCACTGTTACACCGTATCTCGCTGCTAGTTAATGTCCTAACATGGGGACACTTTGTTTCAGGCGTTTTCCATCTATCAATCAACAAATGTATTTTGGAAACTTTAAGGATCGAGCGGTGTTGAAGAAAGAGTTTGTGCACAAGACTGTTGGCCCTACTTTCCCAATCATATTGACTTTACATGGTATGGTCCATTTAGAAAAGAATTGGCTGTGCGATAGGCGGAAACGTCTTACCTCGTTGGAGGCGACGGATTCGTGTTAAATAGCAGGGGCGCACCTCCCTGGAAGCGCATACATCGTTGGAGATTTTACAGGAGGTGTATAACTTGGAGAACAAGAGATAGAAATAGTTACAGGAGATAAGAAGATAGAATTACATGTAAACCGAACCAACTATCTATCCTAGATCCTGCGCCAAGTCTTGGACTCCTCCATGCGTGACAATCTCCATACGTGACATAATATATATTGTGTTTAACACCCTCCTTTAATCACAACTTCATCAAGTTGAGATTATGTTTGAAGTTCTCAAAACTTCTAGTGGGTAGAGCCTTGGTGAATCCATCTGCAATCTGATCCTTGGAATGCACAAAGCGAATATCAAGTTGTTTTTGAGCCACTCGTTCTCTGACAAAGTGAAAATCAATTTCAATGTGTTTCATTCTGGCATGAAAAACAGGATTAGCAGACAAATAAGTTGCACCCAAATTGTCACACCATAAGCATGGAACTTGTTTACTCTTCACACCAAGCTCTCTCAATAAAGACTGCACCCATATGATCTCAGCTGTAGTATTTGCTAATGCTTTGTATTTTGCCTCAGTACTGGACCTAGAGACAGTGGCCTGCTTCCTCGCACACCATGAAATCAGGTTAGGGCCAAAGAACACTGCAAACCCTCCAGTAGAACGTCTATCATCCAAACAACCTGCCAGTCAGAATCTGAGAAAGCACTAAGAAGTGTGGATGATGACTTGCTGAAGTTGAGACCAATATTAAGGGAGTTCTTGACATATCTAACTATTCTCTTGGCAGCTGTCAAATGAACAGTAGTGGGTGCATGAAGAAATTGGCAGACTTTGTTAACAGCAAATGATATATCAGGTCTTGTAAGAGTAAGATATTGAAGTGCACCCACAAGACTTCTGTACTTAGTGCTGTCTTCCTGACTCAAGGCTTGTCCTTCTGTGAGAGATAATTTTTCTGAACTTGATAATGGAGTGGGTGAAGGTTTACAGCTATGCAGACCAGCCTTTCTTACCAGATCAGTTGCATATTTTTCTTGAGACAAGTGAAGTCCATCATCATGTTTCTTCACTTCTATCCCTAAGAAATAATGCAAGTCTCCAAGATCCTTAAGAGCAAACTCTGCACTGAGATCCTTCAACAATCCTGTTATAGCTTCATCAGATGAGCTTGTAACAATAATATCATCAACATAGATGAGAACAAAGATATGAGTGTTGCACTTGTTATAAATGAACAGTGAAGTGTCAGACTTGGAAGGAACAAAGCCAAGAGTTTGCATCTTTTGACTGAGACGTGAATACCACGCCCTTGGAGCCTGCTTCAACCCATACAACGCTTTGTCAAGTCTGCACACGTGCAGTGGTGCACGTTTGTTCTCAAACCCAGGAGGTTGTTTCATGTACAGTTCCTCTTCCAGAACACCATGAAGAAACGCGTTCTGAACGTCTAGCTGTCTAAGACTCCAGCCCCTGGACACAGCAATGGACAAAACAAGATGAATGGTTGCAGCTTTTACCACTGGACTAAATGTGTCCTCATAGTCAATATCATAGCGTTGCTTGAAGCCTTTTGCCACAAGTCTTGCCTTGTAGCGATCAATGGTGCCATCAGATTTTCTTTTAATCCTAAACACCCACTTGCAATCAATGAGATTTTTACCTTGCTGTGGAGGGACCAAATGCCAGGTTTTGTTTCTCTTCAATGCCATGTACTCTTCATGCATGGCCTTTTTCCAATTTTCATCAGCTAGGGCTTCATCAAGTGTGTAGGGTTCACCTGGTTCACCTGTGGAGCACACCATACCATATTCTGTAATATGCTTATAATTAACTGGTTTAATTACCCCCTGTTGCAACCGTGTACGTTTTGGCGTTGAAGTAGCTGTCACGGGTGCCACAGAAGATCCCACGCAACCTGCAGACACAGCAGGAATCGATCCCGAGGCAGATCCTGACGAAGCAGCAACAGATTCGGCAGCAGATCCCGCCAGTGGATCTTCTGTGGCGGTAGACGGCGGTGTGCAACGGCGCGGCTCCGCAGAAGATCCCAGCGGACGGGGCTCGTCATGACGGCTTGATGGAGAGGCAGCGTCCGCTGCGCCAGAGGCGGGCCCCGCACCTATCGGCCGACGCGGGTCACGCCGTTTGTAGCACAGGGGTTGGGCCGGGAACCGGGCCCCCGAAGACCCAATCGGAGGCGGACACGCGGCGCCGCGTGATTCGCTCGGGTTGGTGGAGGCAGCGCCGCGAGTCGCTGGTGGCCGCGTGGCAGACGCTGGCTCGCTCGCCGCGCGCGCGCTGTCGGCGGCTCCACGCGCAGCTGCTGGCGCAGATTCCTGAGGGGATTCTGCCCCCCTGCCAGCGGCTGATCCCGAGGGCAATCTGCTGGGCAGTTCTGCCTCTGCCACGGGAACTGATCCCGAGGAGGATTTGTTCCCTGGTTCGGGCCACATGAAATATGGCCCATGTTCGTCATTTTCTTCATCATTTTACACTCCGTTTTCTTCTGCAACATCATAGAACTCATGCACAGTGGTTTGAGGGTTAGTCAACATATGATCATCATGGTTTCGTTCCCCTTCATCGAGACCGGTGAGAGAAGATGGTAGAAGGAGGATTTATTTACGGAGTAAAGCACCGGCGTTAGGATGAAGATCGGCAAAGGGAAACTTGTTCGCATCAAACACAACATCACGGGAAATATAAACGCGCCCGGTGGAAACATCTAGGCACTTAACCCCTTTGTGTTGGGCACTATAGCCAAGAAAAACACATTGTTTAGATCGGAACATGAGTTTGCGTGAGTTGTAAGGACGGAGGTTGGGCCAACATGCACAACCAAAGACACGTAGAGATGTGTAGTTGGGCTTGACATGAAGAAGCCGTTCTATGGGGGTTTCATTGTTTATAACACGGCTTGGGAGCATATTGATGATATGAACAGCGGTGAGAAACGCTTCATCCAAAACTTGAGAGGCATGGAAGCACCAGCTAAAATAGCTAGACCAACTTCAACTATATGCCTATGCTTGCGTTCGGCAGAGCCGTTTTGTTGGTGAGCATGAGGGCATGACACATGATGTGAAATGCCAAGTGTTTGGAAGAAGGAATTTAATTTCTCGTATTCTCCTCCCCAATCGGATTGGACAACAATGATCTTACTATCAAACTTGCGTTCAACAAATGCTTGAAAAATTTTGAACACTTGAAAAACGTCGGATCGTTTCTTAAGATAGGTCCAAGAAAATTTGCTATAGTCATCAATGAAACTCACATAGTACGTGTGTCTACCAATAGAGCTAGGGGCAGGACCCCAAACATCGGAGAATATTAATTGCAATGGTTGAGTAGAGACACTTGTAGAAATAGGATAAGGTAATTGATGACATTTTGCTCTTTGGCAAGAATCACAAATAGTTTCAACATTCCGCTCACCAACAAACGGGAGCTTATTTTTCCTAAGCAAACGTTCAACAAGAGAAAAAGAAGCATGCCCTAAACGATCATGCCAACGTGTTGAAGAAAGTTTGACAACACCATAGGCTTGTTTATTGAATCTCCTAAGCTCCGGAATCAATGGGTAAAGCCCTCGAATGCATCTACCTCGATATAGTACCTTCTTCGTGGCCTGATCCTTTATCAAAAAGAAGAAAGGATGGAATTCAATAAAGACATGATTGTCAATGGTAATGCGATGAACGGATAGGAGATTTTTGTTGGCACTAGGGACATGCAAAATTTTGCGAAGATGAATTTTACGAGAAGGGGTACGTATAACCGAGAGACCAATGTGACGTATGTTCATACCTGCACCACTGGCCGTATGAATCTGGTCCTTCCTGCGATACTTTTCACGGAGAGTCACCTTCTCCAGCTCCCCCGTGAGATGATTGGTTGCGCCACTATCAAGGTACCAGTTGGTGTCAACACCATAGGATCCTTTAGCGGCAGCAACAACTTTGTCATCATCTTCAGAGGAGGCGTCATCTTCCTCAAAACGATACCAACAATCTTTGGCAGTGTGTCCTGGTTTGCCGCAGATTTGGCAGCGAACGGCGTCGGGCCGCGAACGGCTGGAGCCGCCGCGGCGACCCCTGTTGTTGGTGGAGTTGGGGCGACCGCCACGGGAGCCAGAGTTGTTGGTGTTGCCGCTGCTGTGCTTGCCCTTGGCGCGAGGAGGACCGCGGTGACGGGCGGAGTACCCACCACGTCCGCGGGTGGCTGCGTTCGCCGAAGACTTGAACCCGCCGCCAGCACTGTGGTACTGGGCGACGCGTTGGTCGAAGTTGCTCAGCATGGCGTAGAGCTCATCGAGGGACACCGGCGTGACGCGGGCATCCAGGGCAGACACGAGCGGCTGGTAGTCCATGTCCAGTCCGTGAAGCAGATACGAGATCAGCTCATCGTCCTGGATGGGCTTGCCAGCCGCAGCGAGCTCATCAGCAAGGCCACGCATGGCGGCGAAGTAGGCGGCCACCGATTGGTTCCCTTTCTGCGCATTGATCAAGGCAGTGCGGATGTTGTTGACGTGGCTCAAGGACTGCGACGAAAACATACCTGCGAGTGTTGTCCAGAGAGCGTGCGCGGTGGTGACCGCGGTGACCGCGATGAGCACCTCTTTGGTGAGGTTGTTGAGCAGGTAGCCTAGAACCTGCTGGTCCTCCCTTACCCAGATGGGATGGAGAGGATTGAGCTCGGAGGACTCCTTCCCGTCCTTGTCCTTGGTGACGAGAAGGCGGGACGGCTCTGGCTGGGTGCCGTCGACGTAGCCATAGAGGCCGGCTCCCCTCAACTGCGGCGTGATTTGGGTACGCCACAGGACGTAGTTCGTCCGAGAGAGCTTCTCCGTGACCTGACCGCTCAGATTGGATTGGGTGGCACTGGAGGAAGACATGGCTGGCACTGGTGGAGATCGAGCGCTAGGGTTTGGAAGAGGAGGCTCTGATTACCATGTGCGATAGGCGGAAACGTCTTACCTCGTTGGAGGCGACGGGTTCGTGTTAAATAGCAGGGGCGCACCTCCCTGGAAGCGCATACATCGTTGGAGATTTTATAGGAGGTGTATAACTTGGAGAACAAGAGATAGAAGTAGTTACAGGAGATAAGAAGATAGAATTACATGTAAACCGAACCAACTATCTATCCTAGATTGGCTTGCTCAGTATGGCTGGAAATATGTTGTTGTTGACGAGGTGATGCAAAAACACACATATCTAAATCATTTTCTTGTTATTACAAGTCATCCATTTCTCCCTCTTGTATTTTCATCTCAGTCCCGTACTTAATTTTCCAGGGCCATCCGCTGGACCATAAAAGGGGACGTGAATTAGTCGACGAGGTAAAGCGCCAGCCAATGGGCCGTAAGCTCCTTTTGATGAGGGAACCTTTTCAAAACAATCTGGCAGAGCTGTGGTCACTACTGAACTTTGCTCTGCCTAGTGAATTCTCGTCTCGTGAGGAGTTTGATTCATGGTATGATTTGCTAGTTAGCACCCAAACCGCTCAACACCCTTATGTTATGCACTTGTGATGCCAAATGGCATTTGTTTAACATGTATTCATAGTCATAGATAGTTACCTATATATGTCCTGCTATTTTATATCTCATTCATGTTCTTCATTAGCTGGAAGCACTCCTCTGTCCATCAGTGATTGATTGCTGTTGTGATGCTAAATTGCAGACCTGAATTTTATGAAGTAAAATTTACCTATGTTCCTGACTGGCTTACTCTGCTTTCAATTGGCCTGTTGCTATATTGATAATTCATTAATTCCAATGATTTGCATATGGATTTAACAGAACAGACATGTCGATGGTTGTTATAGCCAAGACATCTATTCAGATTTGTTAAGGTAGAATGATCATAAGAAGCTCATATTATGATTAAACCAATGCAAACTGATCTGTTAAACTAGGGAAATACAAATTTTCTTACTATCAGTTAACTGTCATAAACTAATAATTGCAGGGATTTCACTATTTAAATACTGTTCTCCTGTAGCTCTATGTAAAATTATACTCCTGATCCATAACAATTATTATGGATCGGAGGGGGTATTATTGTACTGCCGCTTAACTCTATTGTATATTGATATGTTATGTTGGCTGAAAAGCTTACTCATGAATCAAGTAACACATGTATTTCTAACCATTATTTATATGGAGTTTGGTTGTCATTTTCCTTGCACAAAGATACGGAAGTCACCCATTAAATATTTCTATGCAGTATTAATTTCTTTATTGCCTTGGGCTGACATGACAAAAATCTTCTTTAAAGGTTTGAAAGATCTGGGAAAGAAGGTGAGGACCAACAAACTGAAGAGGAAAGAATGGCCCTTCTTTCAAAGCTTCATGATATCCTGCGTCCATTCCTTCTAAGGGACATGAAGTCAGATGTCAAAAATAGGGTTCCACAAATGAAAGGAGCCACATGCTACAAGACCAAAGTTGTCCAAAATTCTGATGTGATTAGCATCACATGCCCTAGCGACTATGCAACAATAAAAGGCGCAAGGACTGGTGCTCAAGAGGTAGCAACAGAGGTTGTTGCTAAAACTGGTGGTGAAAGTAGCACTAACACGCGGTCCTGTCAATTGGGCTCGGAAGTGGAAGGCAGCAAGGCTACTAAGAGGCCACGGACAAATGAAGCACTTGTCTCCCCTGTTGGCGAAAGCAATCCAGTCATGCGTGTGCAAGTGCGAGAGCCAACTCCCTCTGAATCAATCTTCAAGGCACTCAAAGAGATACCTGACTTAGCCCGCAGTGATATTCTAAGAGCCTACAGTTCTCTTATCCGTGATGATCGCCAATTTGAATCGCTCATGGCGCTCCCAATGAACATGAGAAAGGATTGGCTGCTCATGGAGATTGGAAACAAGTAGTGGTTGCTGCTCATAGAGATTGGACGCAAGTAGTGGTTGCTGCTCATAGAGATTGGAAACAAGTAGTGGTCGGCTGGTCGCTCCATTGCTGCATCAGTATGAATGTTTAGATGTTGTCCACTGGACTTTTGGTAAACTTGAACTCGTGCTCCTGATGCTCCTCTCTGGAGTAATTAGTCTTCCTAATGTAGGAACCACGCATGTGATGGTCTGCACATGTGAGGTGCCATTTATGAATATATGGAATTAATCTCATGCTATCCTTATAGCTATTAGTAGTAGTATGAAGTCTGCTTATTCCTCAACTGCAGTGTCATTTACCTTTGACTCCTGAGAATATTTGTTATGAGTGGTAAAATTATCGTGAAAATTGCTTCAGACTTGCTTAGACGCATGTGTTTCTGCTGCCTTTTTATTTCAGTATTAATGTAACTGTTCAACCGTCATCAATTTGCACTCTATTGGCCTGAAGGTGAACCTCTCCTCTCTTTTTTTAAAAAAACTTGTAAAAAGAATCTTGATGAGCGAAAGCTTGTCCAATCCATTTGTTGCTGTATGCAAATTTTGTGGAAATGTGGGCAAAAGTTTCGCCTCATTGTGCAGTGTTCTTCAGGACAGGGCTCATTGTTACCATGTTTCTGAACATGGTAGAGTAATACATAATGGGAAGACGGTAGCAACTACAAGCAGCACTAGCTTGTGCAAACTGTGTCCCATCTTTGATGAAGCACTTCTGTATTACCATGTATCTGAACATTGCAATGTCACAAGCTTTTGAGCTGGAGCAGCTCTGCCTTACTTGTCATTTGTTAGAACGCCTCCTTGTTTGGCTGGGCATCATCCAGAGCAGGTGAAGCGCCAGCTCCCGTTCAAGCTGCTTTTGAGAATTTCTTAAGTTCGTTTGAGAAGAATTGGCATGTTTTTTTTTCGAAAAGGGGGATTCCCCGGCCTCTGCACCAGAACGATGCATACGGCCATCTTATTAAAACAAATAAATATGTTCCAACAAAGGTCTTAAAGACTCCAACAGAAAATAACAAATAGCTCACACAGAGCCAAAAGGGCTAGAAGACAAACTAGCCAAAAAAGGACGCCACAACCGGCTGGCAAAAGAGAGATAGGTAAACTAATTGCCTATCCTATTACATGACCGCCATCCAAACCGGTTGAAGATATCCCGAGCTACCATCTCGCAGCGGATAGAACCAGTAACCAAACACTCCCTAGCCTCCGTCGGAGTGAGTAGCGACCACGAACGGATCAACGCCGTGGCTCTGAAAATAACCTGCAAAAAATGAATGTGTGTTGTCATGTTAAAAACTAAATCATTTCTGCAATTCCAGAGCGCCCACAATAAGGTGCAGACTCCGACGCGAATATGTCTCGCTAACTCAGGCTCAATCCCGTTAAGCCACGTTCCAAATAACGTGTTGACAGAGCTCGATGGAGTAATATTGAAAGCAATATGGACCGTTTGCCATAAAACTTTGGCTAGCGGGCAATCAAGAAACAGGTGTTTAATCGTCTCATCCCGATCACAGAAACTACACCTAGTAGGTCCTGTCCAATTACGCTTTGTCAAGTTGTCCTTGGTTAAAATAACTTGTTTATGGACAAACCACGTAAACACTTTGATTTTCAAAGGGACTTTGACAGCCCAAACATGTTTGGATCTAGGAATCGAGCTTGAATTGATAACATCAACATACATTGATTTAACTGTAAATACTCCAGACCTAGTTAGCTTCCAGCGTAATTCATCGGGTTGTTGAGAAAGCTGAACCTCCATCAGTCTACTTACTAGACGAAGCCAATCTTCCCAACGATTGCCCAAGTGGATCCTTCTGAACTGAATATTAAGGGGGGTAGATTGAAGTACCGTTGCAACAAAAACCTCACGTCGTTGAACAATACGATACAAAGACGGGTATTGAAGGGCTAAGGGTGTCTCTCCGAGCCAAGTATCCTCCCAGAATCGTGTACTAGCACTGTTACCAACAATAAACTTTGTCCTATTAAACATGGATAGTTTGACTTTCATAAGCCCTTTCCAAAAAGGTGAGTCAGTCGGCCGTACTGTCACCTGAGACAAAGTTTTGGTTTGAAGATACTTGCTACGGAGAATTTGCGCCCAAGTGGCGTCAGTCCCACTAGATAACTTCCACAGCCACTTGCTGAGAAGGCATCTGTTCTAAACTTCAAGATTCTCAATACCAAGACCCCCTTGATCTTTCGGTCTACAAATGATATCCCATTTGGCTAAACGGTATTTTCTTTTTAGTTCATCTCCCTGCCAAAAGAATCATGAGCGATAAAAGTCCAGTCTTTTCCTAACTCCAACTGGGACTTCGAAGAACGACAAAAGAAACATAGGCATACTCGTGAGAACCGAATTTATCAGAATTAATCGGCCTCCATATGACATGAGATTGCCCTTCCGGCAGCTCAGTTTTTTTTCAAATCTGTCTTCGATGCACTTCCATTCTCTGTTTGTCAGCTTACGATGGTGGATTGGTATTCCTAAGTAAGTGAAAGGTAAAGCCCCCAAATCGCACCCAAACAATTGCCTATATGCCTCTTGTTCGTCTTTGGCTCTACCAAAACAGAACAACTCGCTTTTGTGAAAGTTAATCTTTAACCCGGTCAATTGTTCAAATAAGCATAATACCAGCTTCATATTTCTTGCTTTGGCCAAGTCATGCTCCATAAAGATGATTGTATCATCGGCGTACTGAAGGATGGACACACCTCCGTCAACGAGATGAGGTACCAGGCCACCCACTTGACCAGCCTCCTTAGCCCTTCCTATCATAATTGCCAACATATCAACTACAATGTTGAACAGTATAGGGGACATCGGATCTCCTTGTCTCAGGCCGTTATGTGTCTGGAAATAATGACCTATCTCGTCATTCACTTTAATTCCAACACTCCCTTTTTGCGTATATGATTCAACCTGGCGGTGCCAGGCTTCATCAAAACCTTGCATACGCAATGCCTGTTGTAGGAATGGCCATTTTACTTTATCATACGCTTTCTCGAAATCCACCTTAAAAACGACTCCATCCAATTTTTTGGAGTGAATTTCATGGAGCGTTTCATGAAGGACCACCACCCCTTCTAGGATGTTTCTGTCCGGCATGAAAGCAGTTTGGGAATGTTGCACCACAGAATGCGTAATCTGTGTGAGCCGATTAGTCCCAACCTTGGTGAAAATTTTGAAACTAACATTGAGAAGGCAGATCGGCCTGAACTGCTCGATTCTCACAGCATCCGTTTTCTTAGGAAGCAGTGTTATTGTTCCAAAATTTAAGTGAAATAACTGAAGCTGCCAGAGAAAAGATCATGGAACATTGGTAGCAAATCCCCCTTAATAATATGCCAACACTATTTGTAAAACTCTGCCGGGAATCCATCGGGCCCGGGAGCCTTATTGTTTTTCATCTGCGCTATAGCATCAAACACCTCCTTCTCAGAGAACGGGGCAACCAGAATATCATTATCATTAGCAGTTAGTTGAGGCACATCCTCAATCCTGGACTCATCGAGGGACACACAACTATCCTCCGGAGGTCCAAATAACTGCTTATAATACTCGATGATGTAAAGTTTCAGGTTGTCCTGTCCTACAATGGCTTCATCTTGTTCAAGCTGAAAGATCCTCTTCTTTCTGTACTTGCCATTAGCAATCAAGTGGAAGAATTGAGTGTTTGCGTCCACCTGGACCACTTTGCGGACCTTAGCCCGCAACGCCCACTACAATTCTTCTTCGCGGAGAAGTTCTTTCAACCTCATCTCCGCATCCAACTTATCCTGGAGCTCTGCAGCTTGCAAGATCGTGGATTCGGCTTTTAAATCTAGGGTCTGAATCAGAGAGAGGAACCTTTCCTTTTCAACCTTATAAACCTCACTAAGGTGTTTAGCCCATCCCCGTAGGAAACTTCTCAAATGCCTAATCTTGTTCTGCCAACGCTCGACCGAAGTCGCACCTCCTGCATCCTTAGCCCATTCCTTGGCAATCAAGTCCAAGAAACCTTCTCGTCCAAACCATGCCAGCTCGAAAGAAAAGGTGTTTTAGTTTCCCACGTGGTTTGGCTCTCCTGAGTCCACGAATAAAGGTGTGTGATCCGATATTCCGCGCGAGAGAGCCTGAACCGTTACGAGAGGGAACTTCTGTTCCCACTCGACACTCGCGAGAACTCGATCAAGCTTCTCATATGTCGGATTTGGCAACGCATTAGCCCAGGTAAATTTTCTACCGGAAAGCTCTATCTCTCTCAGATCCAAGCTTTCAATAATGGTTTTGAACATAAACGACCATCTGCCATCAAAATTATCATTATTCTTTTCCTCTCTCCTCCTAATGATGTTGAAGTCACCCCAACTAAAATTGGGAGCTGCTCGGATCCGCAGATTCGGACAAGGTCCGCCAAAAACTCCGGTTTAAGCTCGGGTTGCGCGGCACCATAAACCGCCACCAGAGCCCAGTTAAACCCATCAGCTTTGGACCTGACCCGAAACTTAACCGCGAAGTCACCCATCACTACACTTCGGACTTCCAGCGAATCGCATCTCACTCCAAGCAAGATCCCACCCGATCTTCCTCGCGGCGGAAGCCAATGCCAATCAAAATCTGTTGGAAATATGCCCTAGAGGCAATAATAAAAGCATTATTATTATATTTCCTTGTTCATGATAATTGTTTTTATTCATGCTATAATTGTGTTATCCGGAAATCGTAATACATGTGTGAATAATAGACACCAACATGTCCCTAGTAAGCCTCTAGTTGACTAGCTCGTTGATCAATAGATAGTCATGGTTTCCTGACTATGGACATTGGATGTCATTGATAACGAGATCACATCATTAGGAGAATGATGTGATGGACAAGACCCAATCCTAAACATAGCATTAAGATCGTATAGTTCGTTTGCTAGAGTTTTTCCAATGTCAAGTATCCTTTCCTTAGACCATGAGATCGTGTAACTCCCGGATACCGTAGGAGTGCTTTGGGTATACCAAACGTCACAACGTAACTGGGTGACTATAAAGGTAGACTACGGGTATCTCCGAAAGTGTCTGTTGGGTTGACACTGATCAAGACTGCGATTTGTCACTCCGTATGACGGAGAGGGGTATCACTGGGCCCACTCGGTAATGCATCATCATTATGAGCTCAAAGTGACCAAGTGTCTGGTCATGGGATCATGCATTACGGTACGAGTAAAGTGACTTGCCGGTAACGAGATTGAACGAGGTATTGGGATACCGACGATCGAATCTCGGGCAAGTAACATACCGATTGACAAAGGGAATTGTATACGGGGTTGCTTGAATCCTCGACATCGTGGTTCATCCGATGAGATCATCGAGGAGCATGTGGGAGCCAACATGGGTATCCAGATCCCGCTGTTGGTTATTGACCGGAGAGCCATCTCGGTCATGTCTACATGTCTCCCGAACCCGTAGGGTCTACACACTTAAGGTTCGGTGACGCTAGGGTTGTAGAGATATAATATGCAGTAACCCGAAAGTTGTTCGGAGTCCCGGATGAGATCCCGGACGTCACGAGGAGTTCGGAATGGTCCGGAGGTGAAGAATTATATATAGGAAGTGCAGTTTCGGCCATCGGGAGAGTTTCGGGGGTCACCGGTATTGTACCGGGACCACCGAAAGGGTCCTGGGGGTCCACCGGGTGGGACCACCCATCCCGGAGGGCCCCATGGGCTGAAGTGGGGAGGGGAACCAGCCCATAATGGGCTGGTGCGCCCCCTTTGGCCCACCCCATGCGCCTAGGGTTGGGAACCCTAGGGTGGGGGGGCGCCCCACCTGGCTTGGGGGGCACTCCACCCCTTGGCCGCCGCCCCCCTAGGAGATCCCATCTCCTAGGGCCGGCGCCCCCCCTAGGGGAGCCTATATAAAGGGGGGGAGGGAGGGGCAGCCGCACCCTTGACTCTTGGCGCCTCCCTCTCCCCTGCTACACCTCTCCCTCTCGCAGAAGAACGGCGAAGCCCTGCTGCGGTGACTACTGCATCCACCACCACGCCGTCGTGCTGCTGGATCTTCATCAACCTCTCCCTTCCCCTTGCTGGATCAAGAAGGAGGAGACGTCACGCTGACCGTACGTGTGTTGAACGCGGAGGTGCCGTCCGTTCGGCGCTAGGATCTCCGGTGATTTGGATCACGTCGAGTACGACTCCTCATCCCCGTTCTTTGAACGCTTCCGCTCGCGATCTACAAAGGTATGTAGATGCATCCGATCACTCGTTGCTAGATGAACTCATAGATGGATCTTGGTGAAACCGTAGGAAATATTTTTGTTTTCTGCAACGTTCCCCAACAGTGGCATCATGAGCTAGGTCTATGCGTAGTTCTTTATGCACGAGTAGAACACAATTTGTTGTGGGCGTAGATGTTGTCAACTTTCTTACCGCTACTAGTATTATCTTGCTTCAGCGGTATTGTGGGATGAAGCGGCCCGGACCAACCTTACACGTACGCTTACGTGAGACCGGTTCCACCGACTAACATGCACTAGTTGCATAAGGTGGCTGGCGGGTGTCTGTCTCTCCCACTTTAGTTGGAGCGGATTCGATGAACAGGGTCCTTATGAAGGGTAAATAGAAGTTGACAAATCACGTTGTGGCTTTCACGTAGGTAAGAAAACGTTCTTGCTAGAACCCTATTTCAGCCACGTAAAACTTGCAACAACAATTAGAAGACGTCTAACTTGTTTTTGCAGCAAGTGCTTTGTGATATGATATGGCCAAAGTTGTGATGAATGATGAATGATATATATGTGATGTATGAGATGTTCATGCTATTGTAATAGGAATCACGACTTGCATGTCGATGAGTATGACAACCGGCAGGAGCCATAGGAGTTGTCTTTATTTTTTGTATGACCTGCGTGTCATTGAGAAACGCCATGTAAATTACTTTACTTTATTGCTAAACGCGTTAGCCATAGTAGTAGAAGTAATAGTTGGCGAGCAACTTCATGGAGACACGATGATGGAGATCATGATGATGGAGATCATGGTGTCAAGCCGGTGACAAGATGATCATGGAGCCCCAAGATGGAGATCAAAGGAGCTATGTGATATTGGCCATATCATGTCACCTTTATTATTTGATTGCATGTGATGTTTATCATGTTTTTGCATCTTGTTTACTTAGAACGACGGTAGTAAATAAGATGATCCCTCATAATAATTTCAAGAAAGTGTTCCCCCTAACTGTGCACCGTTGCGACAGTTCGTTGTTTCGAAGCACCACGTGATGATCGGTTGTGATAGATTCTAACATTCACATACAACGGGTGTAAGACAGATTTACACATGCAAACACTTAGGTTGACTTGACGAGCCTAGCATGTACAGACATGGCCTCGGAACACAAAAGACCAAAAGGTCAAGCATGAGTCGTATAGAAGATACGATCAACATGAAGATGTTCACCGACGTTGATTAGTCCGTCTCACGTGATGATCGAACACGGCCTAGTTGACTCGGATCATGTTATACTTAGATGACTAGAAGAGGGATGTCTATCTAAGTGGGAGTTCATTAAATAATTTGATTAGATGAACTTAGTCTAAAATATTTACAATATGTCTTGTAGATCAAATGGCCAACGTAGTCCTGAACTTCAACGCGTTCCTAGAGAAAACCAAGATGAAAGACGATGGCAGCAACTACACAGACTAGGTCCGGAACCTGGGGACCATCCTCATAGCTGCCAAGAAAGATTATGTCCTACAAGCACCGCTGGGTGACGCACCTGTTCTCCCTGCAGAACAAGACGTTATGAACGCTTGGCAGGCACGTACCGATGACTACTCCCTCGTTCAGTGCAGCATGCTTTACAGCTTAGAGCCGGGGCTCCAAAAACGTTTTGAGAGACACGGAGCATATGAGATGTTCGAAGAGCTGAAAATGGTTTTCCAAGCTCATGCCCGGGTCGAGAGATATGAAGTCTCCGACAAATTCCTCAGCTGTAAGATGGAGGAAGATAGTTCTGTCAGTGAGCACATACTCACTATGTCTGGGTTACATAACCGCTTGACTCAGCTGGGAGTTAATCTCCCGGATGACGCGGTCATTGACAGAATTCTCCAGTCACTTCCACCGAGCTACAAGAGCTTTGTGATGAACTTCAATATGCAGGGGATGGAAAAGACCATTCCGGAAGTATTTTCTATGCTGAAATCAGCAGAGGTAGAAGTCAAGAAGGAACATCAAGTGTTGATGGTGAATAAAACCACTAAGTTCAAAAAGGGCAAGGGTAAGAAGAACTTCAAGAAGGACGGCAAAGAAGTTGCCGCGCCCGGCAAGCAAGCTGCCGGGAAGAAGCCAAAGAATGGACCCAAGCCCGAGACTGAGTGCTTTTATTGCAAGGGAAGTGGTCACTGGAAGCGGAATTGCCCCAAATACTTAGCGGACAAGAAGGCCGGCAAAACAAAAGGTATATGTGATATACATGTAATTGATGTGTACCTTACCAGTACTCGTAGTAGCTCTTGGGTATTTGATACCAGTGCAGTTGCTCACATTTGTAACTCAAAGCAGGAGCTGCGGAATAAGCGGAGACTGGCGAAGGACAAGGTGACGATGCGCGTCGGGAATGGTTCCAAGGTCGATGTGATCGCCATCGGCACGCTGCCTCTTCATTTACCTACGGGATTAGTTTTGAACCTCAATAATTGTTATTTAGTGCCAAGTTTGAGCATGAACATTGTATCAGGATCTCGTTTGATACGAGATGGCTACTCATTTAAATCCGAGAATAATGGTTGTTCTATTTATATGAGAGATATGTTTTATGGTCATGCTCCGATGGTGAATGGTTTATTCTTAATGAATCTCGAGCGTAATGCTACACATGTTCATAGTGTGAATACCAAAAGATGTAAGGTTGATAATGATAGTCCCACATACTTGTGGCACTGCCGCCTTGGTCACATAGGTGTCAAACGCATGAAGAAGCTCCATGCAGATGGACTTTTAGAGTCTCTTGATTATGAATCATTTGACACGTGCGAACCATGCCTCATGGGTAAAATGACTAAGACTCCGTTCTCGGGAACAATGGAGCGAGCAACCTACTTGTTGGAAATCATACATACTGATGTTTGCGGTCCAATGAGTGTTGAGGCTCGCGGTGGCTATCGTTATGTTCTCACCCTCACTGATGACTTGAGTAGATATGGGTATATCTACTTAATGAAACACAAGTCTGAAACCTTTGAAAAGTTCAAGGAATTTCAGAGTGAGGTTGAAAATCAACGTGACAGAAAAATCAAGTTTCTACGATCAGATCGTGGAGGAGAATACTTGAGTCACGAATTTGGCACACACTTAAGAAAATGTGGAATAGTTTCACAACTCATGCCGCCTAGAACACCTCAGCATAATGGTGTGTCCGAACATCGTAATCGCACTCTATTAGATATGGTGCGATCTATGATGTCTCTTACCGATTTACCGCTATCTTTTTGGGGCTATGCTTTAGAGACTGCCGCATTCACTTTAAATAGGGCTCCGTCGAAATCCGTTGAGACGACACCATATGAATTATGGTTTGGGAAGAAACCTAAGCTGTCGTTTCTAAAAGTTTGGGGATGCGATGCTTATGTCAAGAAACTTCAACCTGAAAAGCTCGAACCCAAGTCGGAAAAATGCGTCTTCATAGGATACCCTAAAGAAACTATTGGGTATACCTTCTACCTCAGATCCGAAGGCAAGATCTTTGTTGCCAAGAATGGATCCTTTCTAGAGAAAGAGTTTCTCTCGAAAGAAGTAAGTGGGAGGAAAGTAGAACTTGATGAAGTATTACCTCTTGAACCGGAAAAAGGTGCAACTCAAGAAAATGTTCCTGAGGTGCCTGCACCGACTAGAGAGGAAGTTAATGATGATGATCAAGATACTTCTGATCAAGCTCCTACTGAAATTCGTAGGTCCACAAGGACACGTTCCGCACCAGAGTGGTACGACAACCCTGTCTTGGAAATCATGTTGTTAGACAACGGTGAACCTTTGAACTATGAAGAAGCAATGGCGGGCCCGGATTCTGACAAATGGCTGGAAGCCATGAAATCCGAGATAGGATCCATGTATGAAAACGAAGTATGGACTTTGACTGACTTGCCCGTTGAGCGGCGAGCCATAGAAAATAAATGGATCTTTAAGAAGAAGACAGACGCGGATGGTAATGTGACCATCTATAAAGCTCGGCTTGTCGCTAAGGGTTATCGACAAGTTCAAGGGGTTGACTACGATGAGACTTTCTCACCGGTAGCGAAGTTAAAGTCCGTCCGAATCATGTTAGCAATTGCCGCATTCTACGATTATGAGATATGGCAAATGGACGTCAAAACGGCATTCCTTAATGGTTTCCTTAAGGAAGAATTGTATATGATGCAGCCGGAAGGTTTTGTCGATCCTAAGAATGCTGACAAGGTGTGCAAGCTCCAACGCTCGATTTATGGGCCGGTGCAAGCATCTCGGAGTTGGAACATTCGCTTTGATGAGATGATCAAAGCGTTTGGGTTTACGCAGACTTATGGAGAAGCCTGCGTTTACAAGAAAGTGAGTGGGAGCTCTGTAGCATTTCTCATATTATATGTAGATGACATACTTTTGATGGGAAATGATATAGAACTCTTGGACAGCATTAAGGCCTACTTGAATAAGTGTTTTTCAATGAAGGACCTTGGAGAAGCTGCATATATATTAGGCATCAAGATCTATAGAGATAGATCAAGACGCCTCATAGGTCTTTCACAAAGCACATACCTTGATAAGATATTGAAGAAATTCAATATGGATCAGTCTAAGAAGGGGTTCTTGCCTGTGTTACAAGGTGTGAAATTGAGCTCAGCTCAATGTCTGACCACGGCAGAAGATATAGAAGAGATGAGTGTCATCCCCTATGCCTCAGCCATAGGTTCTATTATGTATGCCATGCTGTGTACCAGACCTGATGTAAACCTTGCCGTAAGTTTGGTAGGAAGGTACCAAAGTAATCCCGGCAAGGAACACTGGACAGCGGTCAAGAATATCCTGAAGTACCTGAAAAGGACTAAGGAAATGTTTCTCGTTTATGGAGGTGACGAAGAGCTCATCGTAAAGGGTTACGTCGATGCTAGCTTCGACACAGATCTGGATGACTCTAAGTCACAAACCGGATACGTGTATATTTTGAATGGTGGGGCAGTAAGCTGGTGCAGTTGTAAGCAGAGCGTCGTGGCGGGATCTACATGTGAAGCGGAGTACATGGCAGCCTCGGAGGCAGCGCATGAAGCAATTTGGGACCAGGCACATCAAGCGTCGCTTCAACTCCATTCGTGAAAATGTTCAAGATGGAGACATAGATATTTGTAAAGTACATACGGACCTGAATGTAGCAGATCCGTTGACTAAGCCTCTCCCTAGAGCAAAACATGATCAACACCAGAATTCCATGGGTGTTCGATTCATCACAATGTAACTAGATTATTGACTCTAGTGCAAGTGGGAGACTGTTGGAAATATGCCCTAGAGGCAATAATAAAAGCATTATTATTATATTTCCTTGTTCATGATAATTGTCTTTATTCATGCTATAATTGTGTTATCCGGAAATCGTAATACATGTGTGAATAATAGACACCAACATGTCCCTAGTAAGCCTCTAGTTGACTAGCTCGTTGATCAATAGATAGTCATGGTTTCCTGACTATGGACATTGGATGTCATTGATAACGAGATCACATCATTAGGAGAATGATGTGATGGACAAGACCCAATCCTAAACATAGCATTAAGATCGTATAGTTCGTTTGCTAGAGTTTTTCCAATGTCAAGTATCCTTTCCTTAGACCATGAGATCGTGTAACTCCCGGATACCGTAGGAGTGCTTTGGGTATACCAAACGTCACAACGTAACTGGGTGACTATAAAGGTAGACTACGGGTATCTCCGAAAGTGTCTGTTGGGTTGACACTGATCAAGACTGCGATTTGTCACTCCGTATAACGGAGAGGTATCACTGGGCCCACTCGGTAATGCATCATCATTATGAGCTCAAAGTGACCAAGTGTCTGGTCATGGATTCATGCATTACGGTATGAGTAAAGTGACTTGCCGGTAACGAGATTGAACAAGGTATTGGGATACCAACGATCGAATCTCGGGCAAGTAACATACCGACTGGCAAAGGGAATTGAATTCGGGGTTGCTTGAATCCTCGACATCGTGGTTCATCCGATGAGATCATCCTGGAGCATGTGGGAGCCAACATGGGTATCCAGATCCCGCTGTTGGTTATTGACCGGAGAGTCGTCTCGGTCATGTCTGCATGTCTCCCGAACCCGTAGGGTCTACACACTTAAGGTTCGGTGACACTAGGGTTGTGAAGATATGTATATGCAGTAACCCGAATGTTTTTCGGAGTCCCCCGATGAGATCCCGGACGTCACGAGGAGTTTCGGAATGGTCCGGAGGTAAAGAATTATATATAGGAAGTGCTGTTTCGGCCATCGGGACAAGTTTCGGGGTCACCGGTATTGTACCGGGACCACCGGAAGGGTCCCGGGGGTCCACCGGGTGGGGCCACCCATCCCGGAGGGCCCCATGGGCCAAAGTGGGGAGGGGAACCAGCCCATAGTGGGCTGGTGTGCCCCCTAGGCCCACCCCATGCGCCTAGGGTTGAAACCCTAGGGGTGGGGGGGCGCCCCACCTTGACTTGGGGGCCACTCCAGCCCTGGCCGCCGCCCCCCCTAGGAGATCCAATCTCCTAGGGCCGGCGCCCCCCCCCTAGGGGAGCCTATATATATGAGGGGGAGGGAGGGACAACAGCACCAGACCCTATATAGTGGGGGAGAGGAGGGACTTCATACCCCAGCCCCTGGCGCCTCCCTCTCTCCCCGTTACGTCTCTCTCTCGTAGTATAGGCGAAGCCCTGCTACTGTGACGCCCTGCATCCACCACCACGCCGTCGTGCTGCTGGATCTTCATCAACCTCTCCTTCCCCCTTGCTGGATCAAGAAGGAGGAGACGTCTCCCGCCCGTACGTGTGTTGAACGCGGAGGTGCCGTCCGTTCGGCGCTTATCGGTGATTTGGATCACGTCGTGTTCGACTACATCATCACCGTTCTTTGAACGCTTCCGCACGCGATCTACAAAGGTATGTAGATGCATCCGATGACTCGTTGCAAGATGAACTCCTAGATGGATCTTGGTGAAACGAGTAGGAAATTTTTTGTTTTCTGCAACGTTCCCCAACAAAACCCTAGGGGAAACCCTAGATGAGAAGTTCCGCCTTCGCAAGCCATTGTAGCCAACGAAAACCAATCTAGACCCCGTTCCGGCACTCCGCCTGAGGGAGAAATCAACATCGGCGGCCATCTTCATCATCCCAGCGGCCACCACAATGAGGAGGGAGTAGTCCACCCTCGGGGCTGAGGGTTTGTACCAGTAGCTATGTGTTTAATCTCTCTCTCTCTCTCTCATGTTCTTGAGATGTCACGATCTTGATGTATCGCGTGATGAAGCTATGTACCTAGGATAGGGTCATGGACCTGTCCAAACTACCCTCCCCAAGGACATCTCTAGAAGAAATTACCTTTCAATCGACTTGAAGGTGTTCCACTCGACAGACTCGAAGACACTCGACCATGAAGCCAACCACTTGACGGCCAGGAGATCTAAAGTCACTCCGCTCGCTAACGGTTGGTCATTAAGTAGCTTTTATGGTCATCATAGCACTTTATTGGTGGCGTTATCAGTAACGCCCGACCTCAATGTACCTTAAAGCCCTGCATAACTGAGGGTGGGAGGGGCCTGGCGAACTCTATATAAGCCACCCCCTCCTCAGTGTAAAGGGTTCGCACCCCTGTAATTCATACATACATAATCCAGTCGACCGCCTCCGGGCTCCGAGACATAGCATTACTTCCGAGAAGGGCTGAACTCGTAAACCTCGTGTGCTTACAACTACTCCATAGCTAAGATCTTGCCTCTCCATACCTACCCCCCTACATTACTGTCAGACTTAGAACCACGACAGTTGGCGCCCACCGTGGGGCAGGTGTCTTAGCGATTTGTTGGAAAGTTGCGATCTTTTCCGATCCAAATCATCATGGTTTCTGGCGGAGTTTTGGTGGAGGGCCGCGAGATCCGTCTCGGCGCGCTCACGTTCATCGCCGACGACTCCGCTTGGCTTCAGGAGGCTCCGCTCGACGTCGACGCGCTCCCTGTCCGGCGAACCGCACTTTCGCGTGCGTCCGCGGCGTCCTCTTGCGGCAACCGTCACCCAGTTCCGGTCAGCTCCTGTGGCATCCTCCCTCCCTGTCTCCCGCCGGCGCAAGCGCTCCGGTCGGTCGAGGCTTCAGCGGTGGGTGAGGCATGCGGTGGCCCGCCAGTCGGCCACCCCTCAAGTCGCGGCGATCGAGCCCGACGAATCCCTCTACGGCCTGTTCGACCTGTCGACTGGCTCCGCAGAGACTGCATCCGAGTGCGACAGCAGTGATCCAGCAGGAGGTTCTGATGGTCGATGGACCACGCAGTCCTCCTGGCTTTCCCTGCACAGATGGAGGCGAGGGCAGAGGCGACCCGTCGCATCTGCCCATGAGGAGTATCTCCCCGAGCCTCTCACTTCGCTGCAGAGAGAAGAACTTCGCCGCCGGAACATGGATGCGCTGCACACTCCTATCGTTGAATAAACCCCTGAGTCCCGGGCCTTAGAAGACGCGCGCTTAGCCAACTTGGCTGAGCGCACTCAACTGGAGAACCTCCAGCGAGTACTCGACGAGCGTGCGCGACAGCGAGTTCCAGAATCCAGTCGACGCCAGCTCTTTCCGCCCCCGCAGGTATATCAAACTCCGATTCAGAATTTAGCAGCTGCAGCCTGTATAGCAGAATCGATTCAGCCTTCACAGTCAGAGGCTGGCAGAGGCCTATTATAGATCAGAGCATTACTCAGGGCAGCAGGAGATAAGAATTCAGCGGTGTCACAGTCGCGGAATAGGATCCACAGCAGATCCGTCGATGCAGATACAGTCCAGTCGGCCCACAGCCCAAGATCGCCCCCGAGGCATGAAGGACGTGGAGACTGGCGTGATCAGTACAGGAACTGTGAGCAGTATGATCACCGACTCGATCGTGACGATCAACGTCGAGTGCCCACCCCTCCTCCGAGGGGAACCAGGCTTTGATGCGAGATCCATTCTTGTTCAAGGTTTGGTCGATAGGAACAGAGCTCACCGAGAAGGTCACGACAGAGATGCACCTAACAGCAGCAGAGTGCACGTTTCAGGGCCAGAGTGCTTTAGCAGGGCCATCAGGGCCGCGGTGATTCCACCCAACTTCAGGTTGGTGACTGGAGTCAGTAAGTTCGCCGGTGAGTCCAAGCCTGATACTTGGCTTGAAGACTACCAGTGCTTCCTATCCTTTGAAGTAATGATAAGTGGCCATGAAGCACCTACCTCTCATGTTGGAGGGTTCGGCCAGAGCGTGGCGGAATCAGTTGGCACCCAGCAGCATTTACACTTGGGAAGACCTTGCCCGAGTGTTTGTCACAACATTCGAAGGAACATGCAAGCGACCGGCAGGGCTGACAGAACTGCGGTCTTGTGTGCAGAAGTCGAATGAAACTTTGAGGGATTACATCCAGAGATGGATCACGTTGCACCACATAGTGGAGAATGTATTTGATCACCAAGCAGTCTGTGCCTTCAAGGAAGGCGTCAAGTACAGAGAACTAAATCTAAAATTCGGTCGAACCGGAGACATGTCTTGAGTCGGATGATGGAGATTGCTACCAAGTACGCTAATGGTGAAGATGAGGATCGACTCCGGAGTGGCAAGCTCAAGTCAGTCGCCCAAGAAACCGGAGGAGGAAATTCCAATCGGAAACAGAAGCGGAAAGCCGAGCCAGCTGCTCCTGGGGAAGCCTTGGTTGTAACTCAAGGAAAGTTTAAGGGGAAACCCAAAGGGCCTTGGAACCCCAAGAAAGTTAAAGACCAAGACGGAAATGATGTGTTGGATTTGCCATGTCACATCCACAAAGAAAGATGAAGAGGGTAAACTCATTTACCCGAAACATACCACTCGACAGTGTCGGCTCTTGATCCAGCAGTTCCAGGGCAAACACCAAAGATAAGGAAAAGGAGTCGGACAAAGTTGAGGACAAGGAAGATAGTGATGATGGATACCCCCAGGTCAATTCCACCCTGATGATTTTTGCTGATGTTGAAAGCAAAAGTCGACTGAAAGTTATCAACAGAGAAGTGAATATGGTTGCTCCGGCGACACCCAGTTATTTGAAGTGGTCTCAGACTGCCATCACATTCGACCAGTCCGATCACCAACGCACATATAGCCACCCCTGGGAGGCAAGCTTTGGTGGTCGACCCAGTTGTCGAAGGCACTCGACTGACCAAAGTCTTGATGGATGGTGGCAGTGGTTTGAACATACTGTATGCAGAACGTTGAAAGGAATGGGCATTCCGATGTCCAGACTCAGTACCAGCAACATGAGCTTCCACGGAGTCATTCCTGGAAAGAAGGCTGAGTCACTCGGCCAAATTCTCTTGATGTTTTTCGGTGATTCCAAGAATTACGCAAAGAAAAGTTGACTGTTGAAGTGGATTTCCAGAGTGCTTATCACGCATTTTGGGCAGGCCAGCTTATGCGCGTTTCATGGCTCGACCATGTTATGTGTACCTCAAATTGAAGATGCCTGGTCCCAAAGGGTGATCACTGTTACGGGCAATCGGAAGAAGGCAGAAGAGTGTTTTCAGAAAGGCTCAAAGATCGCTGATGCTCAGATGGCAGTGGTAGAGCTGCAGGAGTACCAGAAGAGTGCAGACCCGAGTGATTTGTTGCGAACCAAGAAGCCCGCTACGCAATCATCGTTTCAGTCGACCGGTGAGACAAAACCGATTCATATTCACCCGACTGATCCCAATGCTGCTCTGACCTAATCTCAACAACACTCGACTCCAAATAGGAAGAAGCGCTCATCCAGTTCCTCCGTGAGAACTGGGACATCTTCGCATGGAAGCCTTCTGACATGCCGGGTGTTCCCAGGGGGCTGGCTGAGCACATCTACGAGTCAACCCAAAAGTTAAACCTGTCAAAAACATCTCGACGGTCCGCCGTCCAGAAGAGAAAGGCCATTAGCGAAGAGGTGGCTCGGCTCTTAGCAGGCAGAGTTATCCGAGAATCTACCACTCCGAGTGGCTCGCCAATGTTGTCATGGTCCCCAAGAAGGACAAGTCACTTTGCATGTGCATTGACTTTAAACATATCAACCGGGCTGCCCGAAAGATCATTTTCCTCTCCCCCGCATCGACCAGATAGTCGACTCGACTGCGGGATGTGAGCGACTGTCTTTTTTAGACGCCTATTCGGTTACCATCAGATCCGTCTGTATGGGCCCGGTGAGATCAAAACAGCTTTCATCACTCCATTCGGGTGCTTCTGTTATGTTACCATGCCATTCGGCCTCAAAATGCCGGAGCCACATTCATGAGGATGATTCAGAAGTGTTTGCTCACTCAAATCAGTCGGAATGTGGAAGCATACATGGATGATATTGTGGTCAAGTCACGGAAGGGTTCCGACCTGTTGACTGACCTTGCGGAAACCTTTGCCAACCTCAGGAGGTATGATATCACCAGTAGAAAAAGGGTCAAACGTGAAGCACATTAGTGCCGGTTTGTATTTGAGCCGGCACTAATGTATACATTAGTGCCGGTTCCAACGGCTAGCCGGGCCGCTTTCATTAGTACCGGTTCGTGGCGAACCTTTAGCACCGGTTCGTGCCACGAACCGGTACTAATGAGAGTGGTGGCAGGATGTTGTCAGACTGGGGCCCCTCCAGCCCCTTTAGTACCGGTTCTTGGCACAAACCGGTACTAAAGGTCGTCCTACATAAACCCTTCGTCCACCCGAGCTCGCTCTGTTCTTCCCCTTTCCCCTCTCCTCTCTGTTCTTCCCCTCTTCCTCTCGAGCTCATCACACATTTTGCCCAAAATTTGTCAAGATTTGAAGGCCCCCATCCATTCAAATGATCACAAAGGTTAGCAACTTTGTCCTTTCATCTCTCATTGCTAGATTAGCTCTTGCAATGCTTTATATAGTGATTAATTTGTGAGTTTAGTAATTTGGGAGGATATATATATGTGCTAGTATTTGATTTATATGCAATTTGAGGTCAAAAATAACACTTAGTTTGCATATGTAGGTGTGGTTTACTTAGTGCCTTCTAAATCTCCATCGTAGCCACCGTCGATCGCCCGCACCGTCCCGTTGCCGGCACCACCTTGTGGTGAGCCTCTTGTTCATGAAATTTTATATAAAAATTGATGTTTGTGTGATTTGGATATATAGTTACTCGTATAATTTTCTTACCCGTACGTTGTTTTATATAGTTACTCGTATAATTATCTTACCCGTACGTTGTTTGTTATACATATAGTGCCATGGTTTTGATATCCGTCCCCGTCGGCCCTAGTCCTTGTTATGATTCAGATGTGGTATGTATATTCTCTTTTAAAACTAGTTGCGTTTCGTGTTTATGACAAATTATGCCCATCAAGTTGACATAGAAATTTTTTCTAGGAGGTATGTGAACCGGAAATTCCAACCGACCCTATTGCCGAGAGGTTAAATTTAGTTGAAAGAGAAAACGAGTACTTGAAAGAAAAATTGAAAAGAATTGAGGGGGAGAAGATGGAATTGGAGTTGCATGTTGCCGATGTCGTCGATGATCACAAGATGAAGATGGAGAAAATGCGCTTGAAGATTAGAAAGATTAGAAAATATGCCATCGATAGTGAGGCTTGGTATCATTATGCTGTTGGATCCATTGTTACCTTAGTTGCGATCTTGATCGTATTTGTTGTTGCATTTAAATGCTTTAGCTAGAGAGTTATTTGTTTGTTGCATTTAAGTGCTGTATGAACTTTATGTATGAACTTGTATTAATTTGGTCTATTCGGTGTTGTGTAATGAAGATGAGCCGGTAATGGATGTACGATGACCGATGCTCTCCCCAGTTCGTTGAGGGCGTGCATACTTTTCTGCTTGCGGCTGAGGCAAACAAGCGGGCGGATGGTTTTATGCCTTGTCCATGTGCTCGCTGTAAGAATGGTCACAATTACTCTACGTCAAGAACCATTCATGTCCACCTGTTTAAGTCCGGTTTCATGCCCGATTATAATGTTTGGACCAAGCACGGAGAAAGAGGGGTTATGATGGAAGACAATGAAGAAGAAGAGGACGACGACAGCTATCCTGGCCATGGGTTCCCTGGATACGATAATACAATAATGGGGGAAGAAGCTGAGCCGGTAATGCGGGAAGAAGCTGAGCCGGCAATGCGGGAAGAAGCTGAAGAAGAGGCATCAGATGAGCCCGTTGATGATCTAGGTCGGGCCATTGCCGATGCAAAGAGAAACTGCGCAAGTGATTTGGAGAAGAAGAAGTTGCAGCGCATGTTAGAGGATCACAAAAAATTGTTGTACCCGAATTGCGTAGGTGACAAGAAAAAGCTGGGCACCACACTGGAATTGCTGCAATGGAAGGTAGAGAATGGTGTATCTGACAAGGGATTTGGAAAGTTGCTGGTAATGATAAAGGATATGCTTCCAAAGGACAACGAATTGCCCGAGAGGACGTACGAAGCAAAGAAGGCTGTCTGCCCTCTAGGGTTAGAGGTGCAGAAGATACATGCATGCCCTAATGATTGCATCCTCTACCACGGTGAGTACGAGGATTTGAACGCTTGCCCGGTATGTGGTGCATTGCGCTATAAGATCAGCCGCGATGACCTTGGTGATGTCGAGGGCCGGCGCCCCAGGAAGAAGATTCCTGCCAAGGTGATGTGGTATGCTCCTATAATACCACGGTTGAAACGTTTGTTCCAAAACAAAGAGCATGCCAAGGCGATGCGATGGCACAGAGAAGACCGTAAGAAAGACGGAAAGTTGAGAGTACCCGCTGACGGGTCGAGTGGAGAAAAATTGAAAGAAAGTACGGGAAGGAGTTTGCAGATGACGCAAGGAGCGTATGGTTTGGTCTAAGCGCAGATGGCATTAATCCTTTCGGGGAGCAGAGCAGCAACCATAGCACCTGGCCTGTGACTCTATGTCTGTATAACCTTCCTCCTTGGTTGTGCATGAAGCGGAAGTTCATTATGATGCCAGTGCTCATCCAAGGCCCTAAGCAACCTGGCAACGACATTGATGTGTACCTAAGGCCATTAGTTGAAGAACTCTTACAACTGTGGAATGGAACAGGTGTACGTGCATGGGATGAGCACATGGGGGAAGAATTTGACCTAAAGGCGTTGCTGTTCGTGACCATCAATGATTGGCCTGCTCTCAGTAACCTTTCAGGAAAGACAAACAAGGGATACCGCGCATGCACGCACTGTTTGGACGATACCGACAGTATATATTTGGCTAATAAGAATGTGTACCTGGGACATCGTCGATTTCTTCCGAGAAGGCATCCCGTAAGAAAGAAAGGCAAGCATTTCAAAGGTGAGGCGGATCACCGGACAAAGCCTCGCCACCGTACTGGTGCTGATGTACATGATATGGTCAAGGATTTGAAGGTGGTCTTTGGAAAGGGTCCTGGTGGACAACCTGTTCCGAATGACGCTGACGGACGCGCACCCATGTGGAAGAAGAAATCTATATTTTCGGACCTGCCCTATTGGAAAGACCTCGAGGTCCGCTCCGCAATCGACGTGATGCACGTGACGAAGAATCTTTGTGTGACCCTGCTTGGCTTCTTGGGCGTGTATGGGAAGACAAAAGATACACCTGAGGCACGGGAGGACCAGCAACGTATGAACGGAAAAGACGACATACATCAGGGTCATGCAAGCTACGCTCTTACCAAAGAAGAGAAGGAAATCTTCTTTGAATGCCTGCTCAGTATTAAGGTACCGTCTGGCTTCTCGTCGAATATAAAGGGAATAATAAACATGGCAGAGAAAAAGTTCCAGAACCTAAAGTCTCATGACTGCCACGTGATTATGACGCAACTGCTTCCGGTTGCATTGAGGGGGCTTCTACCGGAAAACGTTCGATTAGCCATTGTGAAGCTATGTGCATTTCTCAATGCAATCTCTCAGAAGGTAATCGATCTAGAAATCATACCAAGGTTACAGAATGATTTTGTGCAATGTCTTGTCAGTTTCGAGTTGGTGTTCCCACCATCCTTCTTCAACATCATGACGCACGTCCTAGTTCACCTATGCGAAGAGATTAACGTTTTGGGTCCTGTATTTCTACACAATATGTTCCCCTTTGAGAGGTTCATGGGAGTCTTAAAGAAATATGTTCATAACTGTGCTAGGCCAGAAGGAAGCATCTCCAAGGGCCGTCAAAATGAGGAGGTCATTGAGTTTTGTATTGACTTTATTCCTGACCTTAAGCCGATTGGTGTTCCTGAATCGCGGCATAAGGGCAGACTGGATGGAAAAGGCACGCTAGGAGGGGAACAAATAATATGTATGGACGGACATTCTCTCACTGAAGCACACTACACAGTTCTACAGAATTCCGCCTTGGTGGCTCCGTATATGGATGAACACAAGAATTTGCTACGCTCCAAACACCCGGAGCGGTCTGATGACTGGATTACACGTGAAAAAACCAGGAGTTTCGCCAGCTGGTTGCAAGCACGTACCATGCATGACACCTCTATTGAAGATGACCTGTACTTGCTGTCCCAGTTACCATCTTCGAATATAATGACTTTCAAAGGGTACGAGATAAATGGTAATACATTTTACACGATCGCCCAAGATAAGAAGAGCACCAACCAAAACAGTGGTGTCCGCTTTGATGCAGAAACCAAGACAGGAAAGGAAACATATTATGGTTATATACAGGACATATGGGAACTTGACTATCGACGTGGTTTGAAGGTCCCTTTGTTTCGGTGCAAATGGGTCAATATGACACGAGGCGGGGTAACGGAAGACCCGTAGTACGGAATGACAACAGTGGATCTCAACAATCTTGTGTATGCAGACGAACCATTCGTCCTAGCCAATGATGTGGCACAGGTTTTCTATGTGAAGGACATGTCTACCAAGCCAAGAAAAAGAAAAGATAAGGAAGCGAATGCATCGTACGATGAGCCAAAGCGGCACATAGTTCTTTCTGGGAAGAGAAACATCGTGGGAGTGGATGACAAGACAGACAAGTCAGAAGATTATGAAAAGTTTGATGAAATTCCTCCATTCACAGTGAATATTGACCCGAGCATCCCGTTAAATGATGAAGATTTTCCATGGTTACGGTGCAAAGGGACACACGCGAAGAAAAAGTTTCACACCCAAAGATCTGGGATGTGATCGGCTTCACTAGCTATCATCACTTTCTTCTGTGTTTCACACCCAGAAGGGAATCTCTGTAATAGTTAGGGTAGTTAATTATGTGTTTTGGCATTTGAAACGCGAAGAAATTTTATGTGCAAACAAATTCTTTCGTTCCTTTACTGATTTTTAAAGTTAAGTTATTCACAAACTAGTGATTCACACTAATTTCAAATAATTCAAAATTTAAACTATTCAAATTTGAAAACTACGGGCACTAACAGAAAGTTTGTAATTTTTTGTACCTAAAGCAAAAATATTCGCAAAGAAACTCTAAATACAAAAAAAACTCAAAAATAAATAGCAAAAAAAAGCCCGCCTACTAGGCTAGAGCGGCCTGCATACGACTAGAAACCCAACCCCGTTGTTGGGCCAGGATGCAGGCCCGCAAAGGCCCAGTAGGCCCACGGGGCAGCACAGCACAGGTAGGCCCAGAAGGCCTGCATTTGAGAGGAGCTCAAAGGAGCAGCCGCGGCTGGGTTTATAAACCAGTGCGACTGCCCTTCGCTAGGCGAGGTGGGACTAAACTTTGCGCCCCTCGCCTGGCAGCGCACCCCCGTTTAGTACCGGGTGGTGGCTCAAACCGGTACTAAAGGGGGGGTCTTTAGTACCGGTTGGAGCCACCACCCGGTACTAAAGGGGTGCGGTTCCCGCCGCTTGGCCTGGCCAAAACAGGCCTTTAGTACCGGTTGGTGGCTCCAACCGGTACTAAAGGTGCCTTCTATATATACAACACTTCGAAAAATTTCATTCTCCCTCTGTTTCTTCCTCTGTTTCCCCGATCGACGCCGTCGCCGCCCCCGTCCTACGCCACCACCGTCGCGCGCCGTTGCCGTCGCCGACCATATCCTCGTCGCCGCCCTCATCCCCGTCGCCGCCCCTGTCCCCGTCGCCGCCCCCGTCGCCGTCGCCGCCCTCGTCTCCGTCGCTGCCCCGGGCCCATCCCCGTCGCGCCATCCCCGCGTCGCCGCCCCGGGCCGTCGCATCGCCGTCGCCGTCGCCCCGCTGTGAGCTCTCCCCCTCTAACCCCTCTCCCTCGCCCCCGGTGGCCACCATGGGCGCCGCCCCTCCCCGAGCCCATACACACACACAAGCATGATGAACACACACACACACACACACATTTCCTTAATTAGGTTAATTAGTATATATGTATTTTGTATGTTTAATTAGTTTAGATTTTTCATATTATTATTTTTTCACTAGTATATATGTATGAATGCTTGTTAGATGGATATAATTAGTGTTTAATTAGTATGGAATTTTTTTATATAATGTTGTTTTTCTGTTTTTAATGGATGTATAGAAGTTGTTTTTTCTATTTTTAGTGTTAGATGCTTAATTAGTATGAAATAGCATATAGAATTTTGACATATGCAATGATAGCATAATTAGTGTTACATTTGCATATAGTATTTGTTGTCGACGATGCCCGGCCCGCATCCTCGCCGTCGAACCGTTCGCGACGACGTGCTGCTTCAGAGGACCCATGTCCGGGACTGGGCTCCGCCGGGCTGGCACTGGGAGGTGCTACCTTCAGGGGCGCGACGCTTGGTGAGGAACCCGGCCCCGGGTCCCGTCGTCGACCCTCATCTCCTTTGGTGGCATTCGCGTGGGCCACTTTCGGTGCGGAGGGAGCCGGCCCCGCCGAAGGTGGTACGTCGCCGTGTCAGGGAGGAGGACGATCACGTCCATCGCTACATGGCTGCTATGGACGTCAGGTTCTCCAATACCTGGCAGGTTCTTTGGGGAGATCACCCGAGCTATGATCCAGTGATGGTTCCTTCACTTTGGTTGTCCACCGCCTAGATTACTCTCTAGTATTCGATCTTTATTAGCTAGCTAGCTAGCTAGTGATGTATTCGATATATAATATTCGAGATGATTTATTCGAGATTATATATATTATTTGAGACGATGTATTCGAGATTATATCTATTATTCGAGACGACGTATTCGAGATTATATCTATTATTCGAGACGATGTATTCGAGATTATATCTATTATTCGAGACGATGTATTCGAGATTATATCTATTATTCGAGATTATACTAAATTGTTTTATATTTCTTTTGGCATAGTTAAATAAAAGCTATGGCGGACAATACCGACAGAGAGAGAGAGAACAGACCATGTTCGATATCATACGCGGGCCAGATGATAATCAGAATGAAGAAGATTTTGACGGCTCCGAATTTCTAAACAACACCGGAGAGGGTGATATGGTATTCGATCGCGACGACCGAGAAGATGAAGTCATGAACTACGACGAAGAACATGTTGATCCTGAAACAACAAACACCGGCGAGGTATATATATTTATATAAGAAGGAATCTGGTGATCATCGCATGTTTTAAATGAGTTGAAGATATATTAACGAATCGATCTTTCTTCTTTCAGCCATCCGGATCGAGCAAATCTTCAGGCAAAAGGACGAAACGAGGCCCGAACAAAAAGTTGAAGGAGGGCGTAAAGTACAATATCGAGGCATTCAAACCTAATGGAGAACCATTAGCACCTAAGAAGATTGCGGACAAGTTCGTTCGTCAGTGCGGAGTTCTTGTGAAGGACCAACTCCCGCTCTTCCTTCAAGAATGGAGAAAGCCAGCAAAGCCACGTCCAAATGTTACTTTTGTCGACGAGAATAAAAAAAACTGCTTTGGGATACTCTCATGGAACATTTCACCCTACCAGATAATTTCACAGAAGCAGATGTGCGGAAAGTCAAGGACGCTGCTTTTAGGAAGATGGCGGTTGCATTCAAGAACCACAAGAGAACGACGTGGGAGAAGTACGTCAACGGAGGAAGGAAGACTCCAGTATTCGAGGGGATACTAGAGAATCAAAGTGCTCATTGGGACGATTTCATGAAATTCAAGGATTCAGAATTAGCTAAGGAACGGTCGAGAATAAACAAGAAGAATGCCGAAAAAAAGGATAAGTTCCATAAGCTGGGGCCAGGTGGCTACGCGTTGGCAATGCCTAAGTGGGATAAGTCCGAGAAAGAGATGGAGGATGCAAGTGTCACTCCGGTTACTAAGAGCTAGCCCCCCAGGTGCAGGACTTGGTTCTATGTGCATGGGGGGGAGTTGGACCCGAAGACAAGCAATGTTTTGACGAAGGCATGTCTGAACGGAGCCGATGATGCGCTACTTGTTGCAATAGAAGAGGCTCGATCGGGGGTGTTCCAGCCCAACAGAGAGAACGACGAGCTTACGCGTGCCCTGGGAAATCCTGAACACCCGGGAAGAACACGAGGCAAGGGCGCTCTTCCGTGGTATGAGGGGTTTTCGTACTGGAACGCCGACTACAGAACCCGTGCGAGAAAGAAGATTGCGGAGGAGAAGAAGAGGAAGATGGAGGAGGAGCATAGGAAGCGGGACTATGAACGCCTTCAAGGCCTAGAAGCAAGTCAAGCGGAATTGGCAGCTAAATTCCAGCGGCAGCAGGAGCAGATCGACTCACTTAGCCAGCAAAGGGGGTCTCAGCATCTGCAGCAGCTAGCGGATGATCCAGCATTGGATACCACCGCCCCATCCATGCCGAGAAGTAGCGTGGGTTCCACCCCGGGCGACGCAGTAGTGCTGGATAGATACCCCGTGGATGACATCACGGAGAACACTAACTGCGAGCTACACTTCAAAATGAAGAACATATCCATGAAGGTGGCAGACGCCGTTGCTTTTTCAAATTCCCCCGAGGCAACCTTCCATTGCAACCCGATTCCAGCGGGTTATGCTCGTGTCTTGGTTGATGAGGTGGTGGACCCATATTTGGAGCTACAGCTTGACATTCCTGGAGGTGACGACGAGCACACATTGGGAGAGGCCATACATCGTGTCATCCTTTGGAGAAAGGATTGCATCATCTTTCGAAGGCTACCGACACCGCGTCACCCGACTCCTCGTCGAAGTCCGCCACCGAGTCAGCAGACTCCCGCTCCTCCAAGTCCACCAACGCGTGAGGCCACTCCTCCTTCTCCAAGTCCGGCAAAGTGTCAGGCCACTCCTCCTCCAAGTCCGACACAGCGTCAGACGTCCACTCCTCCTCCAAGTCCGGCACAACCTCAGGCCACTGCAAGTCCGACACAGCTTCAGGCCACTCCTCCTCGTCCAACTCAGCCCCGTCAGCCGTCTCCGCCGCCTCAGCAATCGCAGAAGAGACACCCCGCAGCTATGGTGCGTAGCGGTACGAGTCGAGGTCATAGTACAGGAAGTACAGGCGGAGGCAAGCGATATAAATATGGTCCAAACCTCACTACTCCTCTTCCTGTGAGGGCTTACGACAGGATCGAGGAGCAAACCAATGCCATAGTGCAGGCAGAACTCGACGCCCATTTTGGACCGAAACCGCCACCGCCGCCAAAGGAGAAAGTGCCTGTGGAAGTAGTTGACCACTTCATTCATATGGCTGAACCACCAGCTCCTAAGCCTGTTGACACAAACTATGAGTGCCACATCAGGAAGTTACATCGACGATGTCTACAGAAGGAGGCGAGCTCAAGCTCGAGCAAACAACAAGCAGCTGTCAAAAAATGCGGGAAAACCGTTGCCCAGCTGGGAAAACAGGCGGCGCAATCGATCCCCCCGCTTGTTGTGCCGCCAACAACACGTGACAGTACGCGCGCCCAATATTATTGTGGCCAAACAGTTTACGTTCCCGAGGTGGGCGATGTGGTAATAACCCAGGAGCATATAATGCAGGCTGAAGAACTCAAGATCACTGTTGGACAACTCCTCGAGATCGAGGACATGCCTGGGATTATAGAGGAGGAAATAAAACGGAAATATGTCCGGGGCCAACCTTTGGTCGAGCCAGAAGATGTCAACAAGCTCCCAACGAGAATGTATGAATTGCATCAATGGTACATGGACATTACCAAGACATCCAATCGAGAGTCCCTCATGGTGTATGTCAAGAAGGATGATTACTACCATGAGAAAGCTGTGGCCGTTGAGTATCCTGAACTGTTTCAGTTATACAATCAAGACGCACTCGACAAATCTATTGTCAGTTGCTATTGTCTGTAAGTGATTTCTTTCTGTAATTTAAGTCTCAAGCTAGCTGTAGCGATCCTTTTGATCAATCATTACCTGTAATTATCCTCACTATATTCTTTTCTGTGGTATTATGCAGGATGAAGATGTATGAAATGAGAAAAGGTGGATGCTATGGCATTGGGTTCATTGACCCAAACACCGTTAATGAATACACATGGAAAATAAACAAGCATCATGAAAAAGAGGTAGAGGACAGCATGCTAGAGTTCTTGAAGCGCCTCAAATACAATGAAGATATACTACTTCCTTACAACTTCCAGTGAGTCACACTTTCTTGTACTACAAATTCTCTGTTTTTGCCTACTAGCTAGCTAGCTACATGTTTTTGCTTACATATGCCCGCTTAATTAAGACATGCAAACGTGTGTGCATGCAGATTTCACTGGATCTTGTGTATCATTAAAGTTGACGCCGGAACAGTTGAAATATTGGACTCGCTACTTAAAAAACAAAGTGACTATAACATCTTGTTTGGGATAGTCAACAGGTAATTTCAATCATTATTAACTATATATCTCGGCCTATTTAGTAATTCGTCATTTCATGATATGAACTATTTAATAACCCCTTTATTCATTTTCTTTGTCGGCGGGCAGGGCTTGGGAAAGGTTCATCAGCATCATGGAAGGTGAATGGAAACCAAAGCTGAAATGGTTTCGATCCAAGGTAAGTAATTAAGTAGTACTAGCTAGCTAGCTAGCTGCCATCTCTTTAATTATCATGCTTGATTAATTATTATCTGATCAAATTAAATTCCATTCTCGTAATAAAGGCCCTGAAGCAGGCGCAGGGGACTGATGTGTGTGCATTCTGCGTTTGCGAGAACATTCGCATGATGGCGTCCGAAAGGAGCAGATCTCAAAGACAGGAATGGGTACGCTTGTCAGAACACTATTCACAATTTTTACACCATTATCGATATCTAGTCACACAACTAATACACATGCATTTTGATCTCCTTCTTAACAGTTCAAAGAGGTGCGGGACAAGCTCCTAGAAACGGAGCGCATAGAAGCACTTCAAGAGGAAATAGCGGGATTTTTGCTCGACCAGGTCATAAATCCGAAGGGAGAATACTATTACCCGCTACCGCCCCCATGAACCACTTCCAATTCTCATCGTGCTCCGAAGGCACCAATTAGGCTAATGCCACTGGCTCCGAAGGCAACATGCATATGTAGGAGAAATTGTATATAGCTATACATGTGTGTATGTGTGAATTAATATGGTTTGTGAGACATTGATGATATATATATGATTGGTTCTACTAGAAATTCTATTTATATATATATATATGCATAACGTGTACAATGTGTAGTACCGTAAAATACCAGCAAACGAAAAAGAATTAAAATGGAAAACACAAAATTAAATGAAAAATAAATCATAAAACCAAAACCCCCCCAAACATTTTAGTACCAGTTGGTGTTACCAACCGGTACTAAAGGGCTCCCGGCCCCCGGAGCTGGCTCGTGCCACGTGGTGGCACTTTAGCGCCGGTTCGTGCTGAACCGGTACTAAAGGGGGGGGCCTTTAGTGCCGAAACTTTAGTGCCGGTTCCTAAACCGGCACTAAAGGGCCTTACGAACCGGTGCTATTGCCCGGTTCTGCACTAGTGTATCAAGCTTAACCCATCAAAGTACACATTCGGAGTTCCTGGCAGAAAGTTACTCGGTTTTCTCGTTTCCGAACGGGGAATCGACGCCAATCCAGAAAAAGTTGGTACTATACTCCGGATGAAACGTCTTGTGCGTGTGCACGACGTCCAGAAGCTTACTGGTTGCTTGGCCGCTTTAAGTCGATTCATCTCTCGTCTCGGTGAAAAGGCATTGCGTCTTTACCGACTGATGAAGAAGTCAGACAAGTTCGAGTGGACTCCGGAAGCTGATGCAGCGTTTGCAGAGCTCAAAGCTCTGCTGTCCACCCAGCCGGTGCTTGCTGCCCCAATCAGCAAAGAGCCTTTGCTGCTTTACATTGCAGTCACGGGACAAGTCGTCAGTACAGTACTTACGGTCGAGCGGGAAGAAGAAGGAAAAGCCTTTAAAGTTCAGCGCCCAGTATATTATGTTTCTGAAGTTTTGACTCCATCAGAGCAAAGATATCCTCATTACCAGAAGCTTGTATATGGGATTTATATGAACACGAAGAAGGTTGCACATTACTTCTCTGACCATTCCATTACAGTCGTCAGCGACGCTCCATTGTCAGAGATTCTGCACAACAGAGATGCAACTGGTCGAGTGGCAAAATGGGCGATTGAACTCCTTCCCCTAGATATCAAGTTCGAGGCCAAGAAAGCCATCAAGTCCCAAGCAATAGCATATTTCGTCGCCAAGTGGATTGAACAGCAACAACCGACTCAAGTTCACTCGGAGCACTGGACCATGTTCTTTGACGGCTCTAAGATGCTGAATGGTTCCGGTGCTGGGATAGTACTGGTTTCCCCCCGAGGAGATAAGCTCAGATATGTTCTCCAGATCCACTTTGATTCCTCCAATAATGAAGCAGAATATGAAGCACTTTTGTATGGGTTACGCATGGAGATTTCACTCGGCGTCCGTCGCCTCATGGTCTATGGCGACTCAGATTTGGTGGTTAATCAAGTGATGAAGGAGTGGGACGTCAGAAGTCCAGCCATGACAGGTTATTGCAATGCAGTGAGAAAGCTGGAGAAAAGATTCGAGGGGTTAGAGCTTCATCACATACCCCGACTGAAAAATCAAGCAGCTGATGATTTGGCAAAAATAGGTTCCAAGAGAGAAGCCATCCCCAGCAATGTGTTTTTGGAACACATCCACACGCCGTCAGTTCAAGAGGACCCTTTCACTGACGAAGCCCCACAGCCAAAAAGTGCCATGGATTCGACTGAAGTTGAGGTTCCAGCAGTGTTCGACTTGATCATGGAAGTTTTGGTCATCACTCCCGACTAGATGATGCCGTACATCGCGTACATCCTAAGGAAAGAGCTCCCAGAAGACAAAGAAGAGGCTCGACAGATCATCCGTCGATCCGAGGCCTTTACCGTCATAATGGGACAGTTGTATAGAGAAAGCGCGACTAGAGTCAGCCAGAAGTGTATAACGCCAGAAAAAGGTCAAATCATTCTTGATGATATCCACTCGGGGACCTATGGTCATCATGCATCCTCTCGGACCATTGTGGCTAAAGCATACCGAGCGGGATTTTACTGGCCAAGAGCAAATGAAATGGCGAAAGAGATAGTCGACAAATGTGAAGGATGCCAGTTTTACTCCAATGTGTCGCACAAACCCACGGCAGCCCTGAAGACCATTCCACTCGTCTGGCCCTTCGCTGTTTGGGGTCTTGATATGGTTGGATCACTGAGAACGGGCAGGAGCGGCTTCACTCATGTGCTAGTAGTAGTCGACAAGTTCACCAAATGGATTGAAGCCAAGCCTATCAAGAATCTTGATGCTTGCACTGCTATCAGTTTCATCAGAGAGTTGATATTCAGATATGGAGTTCCGCACAGCATCATCATTGATAATGGGTCAAACTTCGATTCTGAAAAATTTAGAGCTTTTTGCGCCTCTCAAGGCACACGAGTCGACTACGCTTCAGTCGCTCACCCCCAGTCGAATGGACAAGCAGAAAGAGCAAACGGCTTAATTCTCAAAGGACTGAAACCCCGGCTGATGCGCGACCTCAAGCACGCGGCGGGCGCATGCATCGACGAGCTTCCATCAGTTCTTTCGGGATTGAGGACCACCCCTAATCGGTCGACCGGATGAACTCCATTCTTTCTGGTCTATGGAGCTGAAGCAGTCTTGCCGAGTGACTTGCTTCACAATGCACCCCGAGTCGAGCTCTACTCTGAAGATGAAGCAGAACAAGCCCGGCAGGACGTAGTCGACCTTTTGGAGGAGGAAAGAGAGATGGCCATGATCCGATCGACTATCTATCAGCAAGACTTGCGTCGATTCCATGCCAGAAATGTGAAGAGTCGAGCTTTCCAAGAAGGAGACTTGGTCCTCCGAGTGGATCAACAGAAACCACACAAGCTTGCTCCTACTTGGGAAGGCCCCTTCATCGTCGCTAGAGTTCTCCACAATGGAGCGTACCATCTTTACAATCTTGAGCATCAGAAAGACGAACCACGGGCTTGGAATGTGGAGCTACTCCGCCCCTTTTACACTTGAATTCTCACTCGGATGAGATGTAATAAGAAAAACTTCTGTAGTTTATTTATCAAAGACAAGAGTGTTATAATTTTCCCAGTGATTGTTGTTGCTTTTGTTTGCATGAGAAATCCCCCAGTGGGTGGCTTAGCTGCGAATCCGTTTCGCCTATGTTTGTAAAAAAAAATTCCTACCGAGTGGTGAGCCACCCTCCCACTCGGGGGCTTAGCTGCAGTCCAGTACTCGCCTAAGTGTTTGGAAATCCTACCGAGTGGTGAGCCAGCCTCCCACTCGGGGGCTTAGCTGCAGTCCAGTACTCACCTTAAGTGTTTGAAAATCCTACCGAGTGGTGAGCCAGCCTCCCACTCGGAGGCTTAGTTGCAGTCCAGTACTCGCCTAAGTATTTGGAAATCCTACCAAGTGGAGAGCAACCCTCCCACTCGGGGGCTTAGCTGCAGTCCCAGTACTCGCCTAAGTATTTAAAAAAATCCTACCGAGTGGAGAGCAACCCTCCCACTTGGGGGCTTAGCTGCGGTCCAGTACTCGCCTAAGTATTTTAAAATCCTACCGAGTGGAGAGCAACTCTCCCACTAGGGGGCTTAGCTGCAGTCCCAGTACTCGCCTAAGTATTTAAAAAATCCTACCGAGTGGAAAGCAAACCTCCCACTCGGAGGCTTAGCTACAGTCCAGTACTCACCTAAGTATTTAAAAATCCTACCGAGTGGAGAGCAAACCTCCCACTCGGGGGCTTAGCTGCAGTCCAGTACTCGCCTAAGTATATAAAAAATCCTACCGAGTGGAGAGCAAACCTCCCACTCGGGGGCTTAGCTGCAGTCCCAGTACTCGCCGAAGTATTCAAAAAATCCTACCGAGTGGAGAGCAAACCTCCCACTCGGGGGCTTAGCTGCAGTCCCAGTACTCGCCTAAGTATTTAAAAAATCCTATCGAGTGGAGAGCAAACCTCCTACTCGGGGCTGCGCCACTACAACGTGCGCTCCATCCCGATCCGCAAGGACGACAAGGTGCAGGTCGACTGCTACCTTCTCCTTCGGAGCTACGCCGCAAATACAAAAGTTGTCTCGAGTAAAGAACAAGTTCCACTCGATAGAGAATTCACGAATAACAAAGTTTGCTCGAAGGCAAAGGCAAGCATATTCAATGATAAACCAAGTTCGGCTAAATCCTAAAGGTCCCAGACCGCAGATCGAAGTGCTCTGGCATCCAGCCCGAAAGAGTTTAACGGTTACAAAATCCACTCGGCATTCCGAGGCAAATTTAAGGTGGGGCATTAAAAGTTTGTTCACTCCGCGGGAGGAGGACTGGCAGGCTCGACAAACTTGTCCAGGTCGACACCATCAGCGATCCGAGTGGCAGCAGCAATGAAAGTCTCCATAAAGGATCGGAAGTCATGCCTCTTGGTGTTAGCGACTTTGATCGCCGCCAGCTTATCTTCTCGCGCCTCTTTGCAGTGGACACGAACCAAAGACAGAGCCACATCAGCACCACACCGGGCGGAGGACTTCTTCCACTCCTGCACTCGACCAGGGATCTCGTTAAGTCGAGTCATCAGAGACTTGAGATCATTCTGGAGCGTGGCCCCTGGCCAAAGTGCCGTGTCGATCCGTGACGTGGCGACCTTCAGTCGAGCCAAGTAGTCCACAACACCGTCGATGCGGGATTCCAGTCGGAGTAGATTCATGGCAGTTTCATCTTTCACGGGAGAGTTGATGGGGTCCAAACCTGGCTCAATCCACCCAGTCTCCTCCTCGAAGTTCCGGCAAAACTCTACATTCACGATCCAAGGATAAGTCAATTTTCGTATGCTGAGTTGACAAAAAAAATCAGTCGGAACAAAATGTATACCTTCAAGCTGGATGAACAACTTCTTGGCAAGGCTCCTCAGATAGCTCTCCAGATCGTCCCTCCTGCGAGCGATGCCTTCCATCTTCTCGTTCAGGTTGACCTTGTCCTTCTTCAAGCGCGTGACCTCCTTGTTGGCTTCGTCCAGGGCAGATTTCATCTTGGCGTTCTCTTCTTCCAATTAGCCGACTGAAGCCAGTTTCTGTTCAGCCAGAGCGGTTCTGTCGTCAGCTTTCTTCTGAGCAGCAGGCAAGTCTTGATCCTTCTTCGCCAGAGCTTCGTTCAGTTTTTCTGCAAAGAAATGGTGCTTGATTCAGAAAGATCAGAAGGGTACCCAAGCCTAAGACAAACCAGTCGACAAGCTCGTCTTACCATTGGCGTCGTCCTTGGCCTTTTGCAGCTCTTTCTTGGCCAATTCAAAGTCAAGGTTTAGCTGGATCTGCTGTTTCTCCAAGTCAGCAAAGTGAGCTCAAAGATCACAAGATTTCTACAGTCAGGGAGGGGAAGTTATTTTACAGCGAAAAACGACAAAGACAATAAATACTAAGACTACAGTCGATTGCCTGCAGTCCACCATAGTCTCGGGGACTACACCCAGTGGGTGCACTTAGCATGCCCCCACGGGTTCAGTTAACACTCGACGAGAACCTTTCGACGCGAGTGTAAAAAAAAGAAAGACAACAACAAACAAGCTATTAAGACCATAGTTGACTGCCAGCAGTCGACCACGGTCTCGGGGACTACACCCAGTGGGTGCACTATGAGTGCCCCCACTGGTTCGGTTTACACTCGACACGGCCAGACCAGATCGAGTGAAAGAATCAAAGTACAAAGACTACAGTCGACTGCCAGTAGTCCACCATAGTCTCGGGGACTACACCCAGTGGGTGCACTAAGCATGCCCCCACTAGTCCAAAAATTCAATCGACACACCCAGTGGGTGTACAGATGCAAAGATCTTCGGAAAGAGAGTCTTCAGATAGCATATCCTAACAGAACAAGCGGGGACCAACTAACCTGAACATTGCTTTGGAGAGCCGAGCTAGCGTCATAGGCGGCCTGACTGGCGTCCCGCACCGTCTTCATCTTCTCCATCATAATGCCCGCCTGGCGTATGGCTTCCTTGGCAGCATTCACTTCGTCCTCTGGGACATGATGGATGGCAAAAACTGAAGGTGGGTCGGCAGGAGCTTGAGCAGTCGACGAAGAAGGCAGGTCACTCGACAATGGTACGACGAAGGTAACAGAACCCCGATTGTCATCACCAGCGTCCTGAACGACTGGTTCCGCTATCGGCGTCGACTGTGGCACCTTGCTGGCAGGAGCTTTCCTATTTTTCCTCATCAAATGCCAGATAAAGACAGAATGACAGAAATCATACCCAGATTGGAAGTGACCGCATCCTCCATTACCTCATCCTCATCCCTGTAAGCTGAAGTCCCGGAAGTAGCGGCGCTGCCAGTTCCAAAGTTCATCTGGTTAAATCAAGAAAAAATAAACAGCACGGAGCGTCGAGTGAATACAAAGGGAGACACTCACGCAGAAGCGACGGGGATGTCAATCTTAATCTTTGGCAATGCCTTCCGAGGCTTCTGCTCTGCAACTTTGGGATGCTTTGACGTTTTTTTTAGTTGGGGTTGGTGAAGATGTCCGAGGACGCTTTGAAGACTGACCAGTCTGAGCAATCACCTTTTCACGGGCGCTTGGTCGTTCTTGGTCAAGCTTGGATCGCCTCTCCCTACGAGGAGGTGACTCGACTTCTTCTTCGTCACTTGAGTCGTCACTTTCCTCGTCCCCTTCTCCGTTAGAATGCCATTCGCCACTGTCACCGCCGCTCGCCTCTCCTTCCAGGTCTTGCTCTTACTCTCCGTTGGGCACTGAGTACATCTTGATAAGGGCCTGAAAGAAAGCAGGAAGAATAAAGTCAGTTGACGCAGCATAGACAGCCAGGTGAGTGAATTCAGATTATAGTCAAAAGCTCATAATCGGACCTTGTCTGGTTCATGGGACTAGTCGAATGGAGGAACTCTCCTGGCTCCCCTGGGGTTATCCTTGTTTCTGGTGATGCCCGTCAGCCATCCCTCCAGTGTGTCGTCGTCGACCTCCTCCGGGTGGATCCGAGTGGTGTCTTCAGTCCCCGAATACATCCACATCGGATGGTCTCAAGCTTGAAGTGGCTGGATGCGTCGCCGAAGGAAAACCTCCAAGAGATCCATACCAGTGACCCCGTCACGGATAAGCTGGACCACTCGTTCGACCAGCACCTTAACCTACGCCTTCTCCTCCGGGGTCACCTTCAAAGAGGAGGGTTTCCTCACTCGGTCCATGGTAAAAGGAGGGAGACCAGTCGACTGCCCTGGCATCAGCTGGTCTTTGCAGTAAAACCAGGTCGACTGCCATCCGCGGACCGAGTCGGGAAGAATCATGGCCGGAAAGGAACTTTTCCCTCTCATCTGAACACCAAGACCCCCACACATCTGAATCACTTGTGTTCTCTCATCACTCGGATTGGCCTTTTTCACCGTCTGAGAACGACAGGTGAAAATGTGCTTGAAAAGACCCCAGTGAGGCCGACAACCCAAGAAATTCTCGCACAAAGACACGAAAGCAGCGAGATACACGATTGTGTTGGGAGTGAAGTGGTGGAGTTGTGCCCCAAAGAAATTCAGAAATCCCCGAAAGAAAGGGTGAGGAGGCAAGGAAAACCCACGGTCGACGTGGGTGGCAAGGAGAATGCGCTCACCCTCCCGAGGTTGCGGCTCGGATTCCTTCCCCGGAAGCCGCGCCGATCCATGGGGGATCAGTCCTCCGTCGGCCAGGTCGTCGAGGTCTTCTTGGCGGATCGTCGAGCGGATCCAGTCGCCCTGGATCCAGCCCTTCGGCAGGCCGGCTCGTGAGGAAGATCCACCCCAACTGGTCGCCTTCCCCTTTGCCTTTGCCGTCGCCTTCTTCGCCCGCTCCAGAGCCACCGTCTTCTCCTTCCCCATCGTCGCCGGCGAGACACGTACGGAGCGGCGGCACTGGGGCGAGAGCGAGCGCGGCGAAGAAGCCTGAGGAGGAGAAGAGGAAATGAGAACGCACTGTTCAAGAAACCCCGGTCCGGTGCCTTATATGAGGTTACTTCCGAGTGGCTGACTGGTAGGCCTGGACGATCCTGTCAAATCCCGCAACAGTCACGCGCGCGATACGTGGCGAAAAAGGTGGCACGGAGATCGAGGCGGCTCCGCCCTATCCCATCCGATTACTGTGGCCTCCCCCGCCCCGCGCGCTTCCCAAAATTCGAATCCCACGAAATCCGCGGGCAGCAGAACAACTTGTCAAACGGAAGATCTCCTCCACACCGTCACTCGAAGCTTTTCAAGTAAAGAAACTCACTCGACAAAAAACTAAGAATGGATCAAGGCGATTGAAAAAGAAGTTGGTGTCATCCCTCAGGTTCATTGATCCGAAACAAGATATACTCATGGCGTGGAAAATGGGTCGGAGAAGTTCTCAATTCCTTCCCCACTCAAACCTCGATCCATTCGGGGGTTAATGATGAAGCTATGTACCTAGGGTAGGGTCATGGACCTGTCCAAACTACCCTCCCCAAGGACATCTCTAGAAGAAATCACCTTTCAATCGACTTGAAGGTGTTCCACTCGACAGACTCGAAGACACTCGACCATGAAGCCAACCACTCGACCACAATCCAACCACTCGACGGCCAGGAGATCTAAAGTCACTCCGCTCGCTAACGGTTGGTCATTAAGTAGCTTTTATGGTCATCATAGCACTTTATTGGTGGCGTTATCAGTAACGCACGACCTTAATGTACCTTAAAGCCCTGCATAACTGAGGGCGGGAGGGGCCTGGCGAACTCTATATAAGCCACCCCCCTCCTCAGTGTAAAGGGTTCGCACCCTTGTAATTCATACATACATAATCCAGTCGACCGCCTCCGGGCTCCGAGACGTAGGGCCATTACTTCCTCCAAGAAGGGCCTGAACTCGTAAACCTCGTGTGTCTAAAACTACTCCATAGCTAAGATATTGCCTCTCCATACCTACCCCCCTACACTACTGTCAGACTTAGAACCACGACATCGCGGGCTTTGTTAATATAGTCGGATCATATGGTATTTTCCCCTCTCTATCTTGTTGTGATGAATTGAGTTTTTCCCTTCGAGATTTCGTTGTCATCGGATTGAATACTTTTGTGGATTTGAGAGCAATTGATATATGTCTTGCATATGAATACTCGTGGTGACAATGGGGTATCGTATTGATTCACTTGATATATGTTTTGGCACTCCACTCTCTGATTCCCGAGGTGACATTGGGGTAATCTATGCATATGGGTTGATGCACGTTCTCGTCTTCTGTTTCTCCGGTAGAAATCTTGGGGCACTCTTTGAGGTTCTTTGTTTTGGATTGAGCCTTCGAGGTGATGGAGTCAGCTAGGTGTTTGCTAACTCTCAGGAGCAACAGTGTCAAGTGAGGGCGGCAGCACTGGAGGAATTCATTTTTGGTGGTGCTCCTCAAGTACCGAGCCGTGACTTTCAAGATGAAAACCTAAGGTCTGGCCCTCATTGGTTGTGTCTGGCAATTGCCTTGCTGAAGGAGTTGTTCTGAGAGCTCGGACTTCTTCCAGGTGAAAACGTAAGATCCTGGATCAAGCAACGATGGTGCTTGTGCATTGTTTCCTTCTTGGAGGCGTTGCTTTTGAAGACCTTTTATGTTTTCCGAGTGTTGCATTTGGTGGTGTGGTTTGTGTGCGGCTACTGAGATAAGTCGATCGCCGTGGTGGGACCTTTGTTTTTTCCTTTCTCTTTTTTTTTCTTTGGCTGTGTGTATCCTGGATGTCATTACGACATTTTGTAGGTCCAGAGGCTGGTTGTAATTGGTATCTGCGCGATATTAATATATTCCCCTTTAATTTTTTTAAAAATCATGTAGTAATCATAGGAGCGAAACCATTGATTGAGAAAAGGACATAGCTTGTCGATAGGTTCAATCAGATCCATGGATTAAGTGTAGTCGTGCACGCCACATACAACAATATGTTGTTGTCGTTGGATTGCTTTGTACTACAGAAAAATATGTGATATCGATACTTATCCCAGATTGCTTGCATTTGTTGCCAAACATTAAGCCATTGCTATGCATTTGCACGATGCATGCGCCATTTACATTTTTTGCCCGCCCCAGTATAACACTTTTCTCTAGTTTTGGGCACAAGCCCAAACTAGACATTCGTCTAGATTCTTAGAAATTTGTGGAGGCACGCATCTACCCAGTCATGCAAGCACCTCTATTGCCTCACGATCTGCAAAGTCGTTGGATCTTGCACAAAGGATAAACAAGTTTTAAATTATTGCTTCTGAAACTTATGATTTTGTTGCTCGTAGGTTCGTAAACTTATGATTATGTCGGACGCTCGTACTAAGTTTCAAAGCTGGAAGTTAAAACTTATGATTTTGTCGGACGATTTTGTTGGTTGCTCCTACTAAGTTTCAAAAGATAAAACTTAGCGAAATTTTAAAATTCATCAAAACGTATTCAAAATGAATGTTATTTGAAAGTCCTCATCACCAGAAACTCGAATATACAAACCAAACTTAAGTTAGGATTTTGATTCGAAAGATATAGAAGATTGAAAATCAAAAGCAAAAATGATAAGGGGGTTGGTTGTTTGCCCCACCCCTACATGGTACAAATCCTTCCATGTAGCTTCTATCTATTCTAAAATTCAATGTGATATAATAGAATTTGATAAATTCAATCTCTCTCTCTCTCTCCCTCTCTCTCTCTCTCACACACACACACACACACACACACACACGTCATATGCGACAAATTTGATGCAGTAGTATTCTGACGGGATATCATCCTTTGCACATGATCGTGTCCATAGCAATGGTAGATGAGCAGTCTGTATCTAATTAACATCACAAGCAAATGTACAGTCCCTTTCTCTCTCATTTTCATGGCTATAGCTAGGGCGGACGAGCAGTCCGTCTCTAACATCACGCACAAGTCAGAAGCAAAAAGGCGTTTTGCTTCGTGGACTAAGCTGGTGTTTTTTGTTTTGAGAATTGCACAGGTTAATTTTAGGTGTTAGAATCGTACTAAACTGGCATGCTCATCTTATCATTTTCAAGGCCATTGAAGGCCATAGTGTCCTATTAGAAAGCCCAGGAATATGAGGCATAGTGCTTGATTAGATTTTCTTGTTTATCTCAAAAAAGAAAAGATTAGATTTTTCTTGTTATATGTCTGTAGATGTTTGGGGAGCACTTGCCATCAGACTACTGATATGTGGCTTTCTATGAGACTACTCGATGACCGTAGGATTAAAACCATGCTATTCATCCGATCTAGTAGAAAGTAATCAGGCGGTGAGCTGTCTCTTTCGTCTGGTAACTGACCCTGTAGCATGTCCTCTCGGCCGCTAACCTCTAAGTCCTCCACTAATTACGCAATGAGTTCGTTAATTAATCCTTCCCCGGTCATGGAAGCATGAAGCAAGACACTGAATATTTGCTTCCAGCTTCGTTTCTAATATTTGCTTCCAAACCTGTATCCTAGTAAAATATAATCAAACAGTGATATAGTTCCATCAAATAGAAAAAAACATTTCCCCACTTGTTTCAAAACTATATATCAATCCGGTGCGTCCATCAACTATAAAATTGCTTCCAACCAAATAGTACTGAAATTGCACGTGAAACAATCTTTTAGTATAAAGAAAAAATTGCTTTGCAAAGGAATCACGTGGAAGCACAACTTGATTGACGACGCATTGTTTGAAAAACATATTTCCGCTTGTTTCAGAAGCATCATTCTTGTGCTTCCGTCAACTATAAAATTGCTTCCATCAAAATAATAATAGAAATGCATGTGAAACAATCTTATTCGCATAAAGAAAATGTTGCTTCACAAAGAAATCACGTGGAACCACAACATGAATGATGACGCATTGTTAGAAAAAACATATTTCCGCTTGTTTCAGAAGCATCAATCTCGTGCTTCCATCGACTATAAAATTGCTTCCAACCAAATAGTAATAAAATTGCAATTGATACAATCTTGTTATATAAGGAATTTTTTTTGCTTCACAAATAATGAAAGTAATCACATGGAAGTAATGCTTCCAAACACAAATCATGCTTCCTAATCTATAGTTTCCCGCAATGCTCCATCCAACCATGTCTGACCTTGACGATCTTCATTTCTCCCACACATCTTCGGGTGTCAATACCGGCGAGCATCGACGCCATTAAAGCCCCAATGATCTTGACCTGTGGCCACCGAGTGTGCCATGCTAGTTTGCTTCCAAACTGATCTCACGTTGCGGACCGTGCCTAGTAATGATCATCATTTATGCTCACTGTCGGCAAGGCGTGTTCTTCCGCTGTTGTCAACGCTGCAGAAACTAAAAAATGAGTTGTTTGAA
>NW_024113970.1:0-9732 GCF_003073215.2 Triticum urartu
GAGAATTTTCCCTGGGCGGCGTAGTTGAAGCAGATGGCATGCCGGGGGCTGTCTCCGGACGCTCCTGGTGAGGCTGCTCTGCTCCTACACAAGACAACAAGCGGATATCAGCAAAGACAAGTACCCATGCGCGCCTCACCGCGGCAAATAGTTCACACACTTACGCTGGGGGCTGCCATGGAGGAAAGTCGCCAGGTCCGGCAAGGTTGTCTCGGGCGCGCCACCTGTTGTCGCAGTGGGCACGTCCTCGATGATGACCACCGGGGCCTTAGCTCTCTTTGCCGCTCTCTGGGCCAGAGTCCTAAAAAGGGGCAGGTTCAAGGAAAAGCAATTGAGAAACAAGAACAACAGCAAAAACCGAAGAAATGCGAGTGCAGCAAGAAAAGCTTACTCTTCTTCATCCTCCTCGTCGGAGCTCAGCGCGGAGAAGTCAAAGCCCGGCGCGCTCCCAGAGCGAGGAGGCGGAGGAGAAGCTTCCCTTGGCCGCTTAGCAGAAGCAGTGGTGGCGGACTGAGAATACCCCTCTAACATGCCAAAAAATAAGCTAAAAAGTAGGACATTGTATAGAATTTTGAAGCTTCGATTTTGTAAGTATATCATGCGGGTGCCGCAACTGACATCTCAGATTCTCCCTTTATTGTTCTTCAAAATAGGCGGGATAGAATTTTAAAGCTAGAGAACATACATTATCAATGTCAAATGAATTGAATGAGTTGATCCAAGGAAGTGTACATAATGAGAAGCTCCGCTGCATGTTTGTTGAATCTGCAATTTAACTGTTGTGCTAGAAACCGAACCATCACTCCTTCTTTTCTTCCCAAAATAAGAATGCATCCTTCGTACTATGAATTGCTACATGCTTCCTTTTATTTTTGGCTATGATTATCCTACAATGATTGAACACCATCAGTTATGCCTATGACTATTTGGAGAATTAATAAGACAAACCGACAAACCGCTGCCTCAGACTCGTGGAGGATCGACCATGGACTGGAGTCTGGACTCCTGGAGGATGGATCTGAACTGGGAACGGGAGAGGAAGGTGACGACGAGGCGTGCGGCCGTGCGCAGGCGCAATGCGAGAGGCGACTAGCTTTTTTTTGAGTGGAGAGAGGCGACTAGCAGGGCCTCCCAAGCGACGTGTCGAACCAGAGGAGCCTCGTGAGGTGTTGTGCGCCTTGGCCTAGGCTGCCTCGGATGGCTTCTAAATCGCCACTTTCCTTTTTTTTACTCACTCCATCCAAAAATAAGTGTTTTAGATTTATTAAAAAGTGGATGTATCTAGACTTATTCATGTCTAGATACATCCATTTTTAGACAAATCCAAGACACATATTTTAGGACGGTGTGAGTATTAAGAATTGACAAACGAGAATAGGTAAAAGCCAACAATTTTTAGTAGTATTAAAAATTCCGTTTGCATGTTAGGGGGGGCGGGGCCTCTGCCAATCCCCCTTGCCTCCGCCGCTGGTGCAAAGCATTGTGATCTTTTCACTCTGCAAGAAGCCACGGGTTGCATAGACTTTTTAGAACGCCGGCATAATATGTAGTAGTGCCCAATACTTCATTTTCATATATACTCTTCTAACACCTCAAATTGACCATGCAATGATAAAAAAAGGATGCCTCTATCGCCATTAGCAATGCGCCAGAGCCAACGAGTCAGGAGGGCAATGTTCATGCGCCGAGAAGACAAGATCCCAAGACCGCCCTGGTCCTTGGGTTTGCAGATATCGGGTAAGCTCACCATATGGTACTTCTGCTTATCGCCCTCACTAGCCCAGAAGAATCTGGATTGGTACTTGGCGATCTCCTGATGCAACGTCTCATGAAGGCTATAGAAGCTCATGAGGAACCATAGAAGGCTGGCAAGCGAGGAGTTGATGAGGATCACGCGAGCAGCCTTCGACAACCAGCGCCCTTTCCAGGGGTCAACTCGATGTTGCATACGAGTCACCGTAGGGCGAAGATCCGCCACAGTGAGGCGTGAATCACTAATGGGCATCTCCAGATAGGTCGTGGGGAAAGAGCCCAACCGACAATTCAGTCGGTCCGCTATAGCTTGTGCTTCCTCAACGCGGCTGTGTTAAGTAATCTTTACTCACAGGGTTCACGATTTATCTTCGGTTCCACGCGTTTTTGCATCGTTTATCCCTTCATTCTTCCTCATGTTTATCCTCTTGATAAAAACGTGTGATTGTGCAATTTGTATCGTATCACTGGTGCAACTCCATGCACCCTTCCCATCACTGCTTCATCTACGTGCCTCCCGTCGAGCAGGACATCTTCGCACTACCTATAGCCGCTCCTCCATGCACACGACTGCTGCTACTCCTTTGCCGGCCGTTGCCTTCTCCTTGCTGGCTGCCTCTCCTGTTGTTGACCCGTTTGTTGGTTGGAGATATTTCCATAGACGTTGTTGGGAGTGGAGAAGACAATGCCCATAGGTGGGATTTTTGCTGGTCTTGTGAGTCGTATTCATCACTGGAGAACTCGGAAAAGAACGAGCTCGTTGATGGTGGAGGTCACTTTTATTTGGGTATCTTTTGATGCTGCAAAAGGTGTTTGAATAGGGATTTTGCGTGTATGTTAAACAGGGATTTCTTTAATGCTTCAAAAGTGTTTCTATGATGCTTGGTGTGTTCTTTTTTATAAATGCTGACAGGTTTTTACGTTATGTTGCAAGTTGGCAACCAAATGTGATTTGGTACATATTTCTTTTTGCTACACGAAATTGTTCGAAATATGGCAGTATTTTTTCACAAGTTTTACATATTCACGAGAAATATTCACAAAGATATTGCAACTTGATTTAACTCGTTTTTTGTAAAAAAAGTACAAATCAAGTACTAACATTATCATTTAGGAACGAGCGAGAGAATAAAACTACTATCAATTATATGGGAAAGATATGGAAAAGAGTGTACAACACACACAGAGTTGGACAACCACGGCAAAGAAAATAAAACTATAATCTCACAAGAAAAACCCACAGTCTTCCACTTGTCTAGCTCAGCCATGATCTCATCAAGAAGACGCTCCTCCAACTTTGTCGTTTTGTTGAATACCCGATTGTTGCGTTCAAGCCAGATGAAGTGAAAGACAAAAGGCATTAGAGAGTTAAATTATCATAGCTTCCTAGACCACACACATACTAGACGACGCAATCCACCAAGACTCCAGCTCAGCCGACGCGGAAGGGGCAAGATCAGGATGTCTCAACCCAGAGAACACCTCAAACCAAATGACACACCAAAAGTTTCAGACTCCTACAAACACACGGGGCTCACATCTGTGCTCACAAGGCCATGCCTCAGCCTTTGATCCCCGGTCCAAATAGCGATTCCGCGTAACCTTCCACGCAAAAAATGCACTTGAGGGGTGCTTTGCTCTTTCAAACTGGGACATAGAGAGGCCAATGGGTTAGCCTCTCAAAGAAATAGAAATATGCGGAGCGGGCCCAAAAAGATTTATCGGCAGTCCAACTCCATACACAATATTCAAGGGTTGAATCATTTGGATGGCATTCTACAATTGGAAAACATAAGCCGTAGCGCAAAGAGAGAGACCGCCCACACTATCCCTCATCCACGAGTATTAATATTATGATAATTATTAGAGGTTGGGGTGCCCATTGGGGCACCTCCAGACCGTACAGTTGCTTCCCAACTTGTCCCAATTTTGTTTTACGGGGCCTTTTTTTTGACACATGCCCTGACGTAGCTTGTGGGGATGTGAATCTCTGCCTTCCCCGCTCCCCTCTTTCTTCACAATTAGTTAGCATCCGCCGTCAGCCTCTTCCGGTCCAGCCGGTATCATGTGCTCGGAATAACATCTAGCAGCGCAGAATATAATGCACAACTTATTATTTTTAGCAGTGAACAAATCATAGTTCCAACTGAGAAAAAAGCTAAATATGTATTGTTTTCATGACTAAATCAGCGTCAGCACCCTGCATATCTTGAACACTGAACACGGTAACACAGCACTGACAACAACTTGATGTAACAAATTACATTTATAATCATCTGGCAAGGTAGTAAGTTTCTGAATCCGAAGCACATTAGCTTTAGACAAGCTAAACAAGGCAGTAGCAGAACCAATTGTCCAAAATCCCCACTGGAATAATTACATATAGCTGGCATACCAAAGTATAGTAAAGTGAAGATAATCCTTCAAAACAAGAAATGTCTCTATCTACATATGGATGGATCTTCTTTCTTTGAGCCTGCTTTCCTAGACAAAAAGAATCACAAATTACTCTTGGACCTGATTCAGCCTGCATTATGCGTGTGTTTAAGCATGTGCGTTAGCGTAGAAAAATGTATGTTTCAAGATGATGGGGCCATTTTGAATTTGTTGTGTAGTTAGTAGTTACCCATGGATGAGTTTTACTTCATTAAATTCAAAGTGATCAAACATAGCTTGAGAAATAGTAATAAAAAATAGACTATATACGAAGGTCTGAGACTCCCATTTGGAATAGTCACTATTATATCTCCGGCTATGGCTTAAATCTGGATATGCTAATAGTACACGAATTTTGTGCCAATGGTTGACTTTTTCAGAAACTTTTGTAGACTTGTAGATGAGAAACGACACTCTAACAATGCATGATATAGCTCAGAGGTTGTGATTGTCTATACCTGATGCTGGTAACAAGACCATTTAGAACCCCCAAAGATTAGCCTAACAGAATACTTGCAAAACCATTACACTCGAATAGTTTCTGGATCAGAAAGTTCCAAGGCAATGGAAATCTTTGACTGACAGAACTACATTGTATCCGACACTGGCACTCCGACCCAATTACTTGGTGGGGTAAAAAACGACGCTAACAAACTCACACTCTTATCTGATCTGAGGGCAGCGAGCCACACCACATCAGTCGACTGTTAGAGCATCTCTAACAGCTGCCCTATATAGGGCAGTGTTGGATAAACCTGATCATAGGAGCAGAAAAGGCTAAAAACAGCCTCCACAGGCTGCCCTATCTTGCGGCATTGGCCAAAAAATATTTAGGCAGTGCCCCATATTTGCTCAAGTGTTGTATATTTGGGGCAGGACACACACTGCCCTATATCCCAGCAGCCTCGCGCGCGGACGCCAACTGCCATCCGGAAGTTTTATCCCCTCCCGATCCCCTTTCTAGCCCCACTATCGCTGGCCTATTTCCGGCCATAATCCAGCGAAATCCCGCCACCGCCGCTCACCGGCACGGCTTCCCCACGATTCCCCTCCATCGCCGGCCGTTCCCGACACCCCGCTGGCCTCCCCGCGCGCACCCGGAGGTTGCAGGAGACTGAAGACGGCCGCCCTTGGATGCTGGAGCGGCTGCGTGCTCAGCCGGCGAGCCTGGAGGCGCGGGAGGTTGGAGGGGGCCAGGGGTGGCCGAGCTAGCCGGGAGGTTGGAGGGGGACGGTTTGTTTCTCTGCCAACAGCAGTATGACAATGAGATCCTCGAGCGTGCTCACATGTCCCAGTGCAATCTCATCTCCACACCTGTAGACACCAAACAGAAACTCTCGGCTGCTGATGGTTCACCCTTCTCTGATCCATCCCTCTATCGCAGCCTTGCCGGCGCCCTTCAGTATCTGACTCTCACCCGGCCGGACATCTCCTACGTTGTCCAACAGATGTGCCTCTTCATGCATGCTCCACGAGACACTCATTTTTCGCTCATCAAGCGCATCCTCCGATACATTCAGGGAACATCTCACTATGGTCTCCAACTATTCAAGCAATTCACCACAGATCTGTTTGCGTATTCTGACGCCGATTGGGCCGGCTGTCCAGACACTCGGGGCTCTACCTCGGGCTTCTGCGTCTTCCGCAGCTCCAATTTGGTTTCTTGGTCCAGCAAACGGCAACCGACAGTCTCCCGCTCCAGCAGCGAGGCCGAATACAGAGCTGTCGCTAATTGCGTCGTTGAATCCTGCTGGCTGCGGCAGCTACATCTACCGAGCTTCGCCACCCTCCTTGCGAGCTACAGTTGTCTACTGCGACAATGTCAGCGCGACGTACTTATCGTCCAACCTGGTTCAGCACCAGCGCACCAAGCATGTCGAAATCGACCTCCACTTTGTTTGCGATCGAGTTGCTCGCCTCTCAGTGAGGTCCAAGGTTCTGCATTGCCTACGACAATCGCAGTTCGCCGATGTGTTACGAAGGGCTCCCATCTTCAGTTTTTGTTGATTTTATGTCCAGTCTGAAACATTCACCGAATGGGTCAGACTGGCGGGGGTAATATATATGATGTGGCATGTAATTAATGAAGAACAGCTAGAAGCTTTAACAATCATACACTAGTAGAAAAGGGCTTTGGTCCAAGGCCGGGTCAGCCATTAGTCCCGGTTCAGTCCAGAACCGGGACCAATGGGGGCATTGGTCCCGGTTCGTGAGCCCAGGGGGCCGGCCGGGCCACGTGGGCCATTGGTCCCGGTTCATCTGGACCTTTTGGTCCCGGTTGGTGGGATGAACCGGGACCAATGGGCCTCGCTCTTGGCCCACAACCATTGGTCCCGGTTCGTGCCTCAAACCGGGAGCAAAGATTAGACCTTTAGTCCCGGTTTGAGGCACGAACCGGGACTAATGGGGTTGAGACCTTTAGTCCCGGTTCGTGCCACGAACCGGTACTAAAGGTCCCATTTTCAAACTCTACCCCCCGTGGATCGCCTTTTCAATTTTTTAAAAAATAAAAGAAAATGATGGAAATGTCAAAAAAATAAAAGAAAATAAGTTTCCCATGTGATATGTGGTCTAGTTGTTGGGAAAATTTGCAAATGTGAATTTTGACTTTATTTGCAAAATCTCTCTGAAATTTGTAAAAATGGGCATAACTTTTGCATACTAACTCGGATGAAAAAGTTTTTTATATGAAAAATCATCTACTCAAAGAGCAATGTATTCTCAAGATAATAACACACAACAATTAGATGGAATAATGTTGTCGGGCTTAGACACCTAGGCAGCGACAGATGCAGAGATATTCTAGTGTTTAATATGCAGCCAAAATGTCAGTTTTGCTAGGCTAAATAGATCCCTTTGATCCCTATGGACTAGCGTGTGAAAGAATGTAAAATAGTTCCCCTTGCAGCATTCAGATACAATGATATTGTAACATTGAATGAGTGAAGTGCAACCACAGTTAGAGCAGTAACCGAACGAACAGTTATATCAGCCCACGAACAAACAAGCATTGGGTCGTGCATGTAAAGGATGTTGAGCAGACTGGTGCATTCTAGAAATATGCAAATCCGATCAACTGACCCATAATTTAGCCAAACAGTATCAACAAGTAGGATATGAATGTTTTTTTCTTTCATTCCTTTTTGGGAGAAAAAACATGAGACTCAACAAAGTGATTGCGAAACTAGAGATGGTGCAAGTGATATTAGCATGCATAATTCACCAAAATAGACCTATCCTCCTTGTGCTGACAAAATTGCCCGTTCTTTTACTGCCATTAGATAGTACTCCGTAGTAGAAACCTGAAATCCACAATAAACAGCCCCTCGAAACACTAATCAAAATGAAGCGCATCGACCCCGCGGCATCCAGCGAGATAGGTCCATAGAGCAAATCATTACGCTTCAAATTTCACCTAATAGTTTAAACAAACTCTCCAAGGTGGCATTCCCCTCGCGGACGCGATCCAGACCAAGCAAGAAAAGAAAAAACGCGATGAATCTGCTGGGATCGAGGGTCAACTCTCCCCCGCGCCAGATCTAGCGAGATCTCATCTCACCCTAAAAGCCCCGACCCCGATCGGAACTGCTGGGGGGAAGCAGAGGAGGGAGGGACTTACTACTCGGGATTCATGGCGGGATCTGGGCGCTCCCGCGGCGTCCAATCTGGCTCGCGGGCAGGAGGACGGGGATCGAGATCGAGTCCTGGGCAGGCGGAGGCAGGCGGCCTCACGACTTGCCCGACTTCTTGGCGTCTCGTCTCGCTCTTCCCGTGAATCAATCAACAATGCGCCGGGAGAGGACCAGGCTCTAGCAGGCCAGCCCGATTTTAGACCAACTGGCCAGACGCGTGGAAACCCTTTTTTTTCTTCTCATTTTTCTCTGCAGCTAGTAAGTGTGTAGGTGCAACGCACATATAATTATTGGTTGCATTTCAAGTAGATGCCAACATGTGGTACATAAAAGGTTGCTTTGCGTCTCGTGGCATATAGGAAAGCTTGACAACGCATGAAACGATGAATGTTCATGTCTGGTACACACAGTCACAAACATACATAAAACTGGAGAGTATAAATCAACCCATACAACTCCTTATTTCATGCCTCCGTTTACTCTTTATATGCATCAAGATGCTCTTGACATGTAAATGTTTAGTTCATTCTGCACGAAGTGTCAAAGCACTAAAAATCCAAAGCACTAAAAAATGCGATCATGATTAGTTTCCTAATAAAACGTGATCGTGATTAGTTTCCTAAGAAGATGTGATCGTGATTAGTTTCCTAAGAAAACGTGATCATGATTATAGTTTCCTAATTGATCGGACGTGGAGTTTCATATGGTGAAGCACGGTCAGTCAATGTAAATTGTTAAGTGCATACAGAGAATGGATTAGGTTAAGGCTAGCCGTTAGATTGAGTTTATTGGGCTTAATCATGCGGTCATAATGAATCCGTGTACGTTTTACGGGGTGCACGTAAGAAAGTTCTTGTTTGATTGTTTAATAGTAGTGGAGAAACAACGTTGCACGTGCCTCCCATCGGTGGCCGCTGAAACGAACCGTGGGACTATCTCGTTCTACGATTAAACTAGTGATGATGATGCTTGCATATGGAATGGTTAGGGCAACTCCAATGCTAGTAGCCTAGTATGCATCAAATCCGGTCCGAACCACGCGGTTCAAACACTTTTTTGTCACCTGACATGGTACATCAAACGTCCGCAGACCCATCCGGGTCAGAAAAATACATTGAACGGGGAGTAAAAGGGTTACATCAAACAACCAAGCTTTGGGGACTTGGAGAAGCGAGAGGATTTCCCTGGTAATGCTCGGTTTCATCAATTCAAGTGCTGCCGGGAAGTGAAAGAACTATCCAACAAGTTTGCGATGATAATGCCTAGATCGTACCAAAACGCCTGCCATCGCTGCATCACATCACAACACTTGTGGATTTGGTATGCTTTCTTTAGCTTGACAGGCCTCACAATGATATCAACGTGCTTCAGCGATCTCAGTTGTTTGCAAAACTTTGCAATTTCCACCTGGTCCAGCGGAGCAAACGCGGAACCAAGGTATCCATCAGATCCAGTTTGCAGGTGCGGAATCATGGGGCTCAGCGGGATTCAAAATCTTTCACATGGTGCTTGAGTGCAATCACATGTGTAGCTTCAAAGAGGTCTGATGAATGCACAAGTAGGGGGGTCTGCTTTCAATCCTCGTGGAGGACAACATAGTGCTAATCAAAGTGCTTGAATGGGTGGCCAGATGTCTCAGGCACAATAACCGTCTCAATAATTTGTTCCTGGAGGGGTTCAAATGCAGTGTGGCCTCAGAAAGTTAGTTAGCCAAAGTTCGTTCATGCTTTCTATGATCACTAGTGCAAGAAGAGTTTATCTTTTTACAACATATTCATAAACGTCACCCAAAGTTTTGGATAACTTGTTGTATGGACGTCACCCAAACAAGTCATTTTAATCTCCGTTAAACCCAGAACATCACGATGTATTTTTTTAATGTTCTCGATTATGCCTTCCCATATATATATAT